>NW_028270165.1:23423758-23586214 GCF_037043375.1 Chiloscyllium plagiosum
CTACACAGTAGGAATTCATTGATTCTATCATCAATTTAGTTAAATGAAAATAGGTGAAAGTCATGCAGCAGCTATATTTAAAACGCACACACACAAATCCAACAGATGACACACAAATGTACTGGTCATAAAAAAACAAAATAGAACCAAATATGCAATTTCACTTTTACAAGGTCCCAATACATTTACATTTGGCATATCTTCATATAGCTTAAATAACGCATTTGAAGGTTTTCAGTGACCTGTGCTAATTTGCCACGTGATACTGCATACCCCTTGATTTATGCCCTCTACAGTCGTGTGTAATGCCGTCAATCTAAAACACCTACACATGTTGTATCTGGTATTCTGATTAGGTGAACTCCTTACATGTTCATCATGTGGTGCCATTAGCATGATTTTGGCATGTTCCTCAACACCTCATTGTGGATCCACCCCAATAATGTGTCAAATGATACCCACTGTCTCCTGTCACGTGATCTGACTGGAACACAGGTGTGCTCCTTTTTCCACTTCTACGTCCTATGATTTCCATTGCTGCATTACATCACAAGAGACTCAGCACGTCACATCGCCCTTGCCTAGACATATGTTTCTGGGTTACCAGCCTAATTTCACTCAGAAAATTCCAGTGGCAGTGGAGTTAAATATAATGTTTTATGATCACTTATGGATGCGCTGCTAAGATTAAAAAAGAAACTTCTAAGACAAAAACAGTGTGTGGCATATTAGGAGAGACTCATTACCAAATTTATTCAGAAATGTATGATCGTGAGTGGATTTGATTGAGCTTGTCCCAAGGGATACTTCCATTGCAGCAAAGTGTAGAGCAAGGCGACGCTGTTTGAAAGTCAGGTATCTCCCATGTTGAGGGGTGTGTAGGTTAAGATACTATATTTTACATTAGGATTAAATCTCGCCACAACATCGTGGGCCAAAGGGTCTGTTCTGCGCTATACTTTTCTATGTTCTATGTTCTGTAAGAAGAGGTGCTGTTGGTCGTAAAATGGAAAAGAGTAGATGAATCTCTGAGTCTGATCACATGTCTCCCAGTACATTGTGGGAAGCTACAAAACAAAATCAGGGCCCCGAGCAGCAGTATTTGAATCAGCAACAGCCACAGGTGATTTGCCATAAAACTAGATGATGCGTGATGGTGTGCCATTGTTTAAGAAAAGCTGCAAGGAAAAGCCAGGGAACAACAGATCTGAGGTCGTGACGTCAGTGGAGGTTAAATTGATGTAGCAAATTCTGAGAGTCATGATCTACATGCATTTGGAAATGCAGGGAGATTTTAAGAATAATCAGCATGGTTTTGCGCGATTGAATCATATCTCACGGTGAACGTGTATTTTTTTTTTCCTTTAAGGGGTGACCAACAAGATAATGAAGGCAGAACGGTACACGCTGTCAACGTGAACTTTAGCAAAGCCTTCTCCAAGGTTCAGCACAGTTGAATAGTCAGCCAAGTTAGATCACATGGGATCCTGAGACATCTAGCCAATCTGATACAAAAAAGGCTTGACAGTGAGAGACAGAGGGCGGTGTTAGAGGGTTGTTGTTCGGGCTGGAGGCCTGTGATCAATGCGGTGCCACACGGATCGATGTTGTGTCGATTTTTGTTTGATACTTATGTAAACGATTTAAATGAGAACTTCGAGGAATGGTTCATAAGTTTACAGATGATATCAAAATTGTCGATATAGTGTTCCGGAAACCAGATTTATTAAGGTTACAACGAGATATTAATCTCCTGGCTTCGGCCGAAAAAAGGCAAATGGCATTTCATTTAGATAAATGTGAGTTGTTGCATGTTAGTAAGACAAACCAAGGCAGACTTACACATTTAGTGGTAGGATCCTGGGAGTGTGGCCGAACCGAGAGACCTACGACTACAAGTAGTTATTTCCTTGAAATTAACATCACAGGTACACATGATGGTGAAGAAAGTGGTTGGCGTGTTTGCCTTCATTGGCAGAACCCTGAGTACAGGATTTGAGATGTCATATTGTGGCTGAACAAGACATCGGTGAGGCCACTTTAAAAGTATTGCAAACAATTCTTGTCGCCCTAATATGGGAAGGATGTTATTAAACTCCAAAGGGTAAAAACAATATGTTCAAGAATGTTACTGAGACTGGAATGTTTGTGTTATACATCCTGGCTGGTTGGCTGGGATGTTTTTCCCCGGTGAAAAGGAGGTTAAGGGGTGAACCAACGAAAGCTTTATAAACCATAAGAGGCAAGGTAAGGTGAAAAGCCAACGCCTTTCGCAATGATAGAGTAGTTAAAAACCCGAGCGCATATGTTTAAGGTGAATGGGGAAAAATTTAAAAGGGACCTGAGTGGCAACTTCTCACTTGTTCACAGACAACTAGGAATGGGCAAAACATTCTGGCCAGCCAGCGACGCCAACACTCACAAATGAATGAAACTATGCATTTAAAAACATTTGGTCAGGTAGATAACAATGAAAGGTTCATAAGGATATGAATCAAATGCGGGAAATGGGATTTTTCCGTTCTGGAAGTCTGCTTGCCATAGACAAGCTATATTAAGTGTGCTGTTTTAATGCTGCATGACTCTATTACGTGACACCTCTATAAATGGGATAACGACTGCATGAAAAGCACGTTTTAGCAGGAGAATGCCTTGGTTACAATGGCGGTGTCATAATGGCAACTTAATTTGTAATCAGAACCAGGACGGAGAGAAATTCAACAAAATGTCAAATAACAGTGGACACAACATTGATCAATTAGTTGAAACTATATTGTACCCCACAAAATCAAACATTGGCGTGTAGATTCAATGCAAAACTTTGTGATGAAAGCCACAGCAAAATAACGAACACCATTCGCTTACTGAAAAAATGGGGACAGCACACATTGATTACGACTGTTTATGCAATTCATTCAGGCAGAGACAGTTCTAACATAAAGCACATGTGATAGCCTTTACATAACAAGAAGGCTCGCTGTGAAAAACGACCAGCATAGATGGTGGGGCTAGAATTCAAGTCTGTATTGATAATGGAGACTGAATCCAGCGCATGAGACCACTTGCGCACTATCCTGCCACATTTCCTCTGAAATACAATTTTCTCTGGCATTACTGGCAACACAAAATAAGTGAAGGCGCAGGAAAATACTTTATGGATCCCATCCTGCTCAACTTCATTTGCTGTTTATATATGCCCACCCACAACATTAAGTTCCCACCAGATTCGAATAGCCATTCAATCAAAACAAAAATCAATGGATGTAGGTTCGCTCGCTGAGCTGCAAAGTACATTTTCAGACGTTTCATCACCATAATGGGTAACATTTTCAGTGAGGTTTCTAACATATAACCCAAACACATAAATAGACAGCAGGAGTCATCAGCAATGCTTCTCCCAGAGGATCACTGAATATCTTAACTAGTGTGGTGATGAAACGTCTGAAAATGAACCTCCCAGCTCAGCGAGCAAACCTACATCCAGAACGTCAACATGAGCTACAAATCTTCTCAAAACTCGATAACAAAAATCAATGGCAAACCAAACGCACCTTTTGCGACATGCTGAGCAATAAATGCAGTGTGTCTTTGAGAAAATACTTTCCATTAAGCTTCGATAAAGATAATATGAACCGCTTAAAGTATCAAGAATTTAGATTTTCAGTTATTTGGCCCAATGTTCGAAACGGAGCAATCTTCACACATAAACGTTCATTACTAGCACCGGTCTACAGAGAAAATTCACTAAGCCGAGTGAGCCATGTAGAAGATGATGCCGTGCAGCTTAGTTCCAGTAATTACATCTGTTTTGCAGAATAAGTGGTCAAGGAAAACGTCCTCCATCTGAAAAGGCGAGCAGTTTTACAATAGAGAACGACAAATCACACTGTGAAACTGTTATGACGTCAGCAAAGATACCAGCCGCCTTTTCTCATTTCCTTTCACTTTTCTTAAATTTCTCCTAAACCGTGCATGTCTCTTGACAGCTTTCTGTAGTTGAAGAAGTGGAAATGTCACATGGCTGCAAACTGAGTTTGAAACAGATCTGAAAAATGAAGGATAGCGACTCATTTGAGTATACTAAATTCCACATTGTTTTTTCAGATATTCACAAATCACAGCTTCTTAGCATATTAACCAAAGGTGATCAGATATATCAATGAGGTATTATGCAGTTGATCTTTCTTCGAGATGTGAAAATCTCTGGCGTCTGAGCCAGACACCTTTCTCTTGTTGCTGACTGAAATACAGATAGGTTATATAAAACAAGATTGATTCGATGAACTATTCAGCTCATCTGCGCCTGTAAATCCATTTCTTTTGTTGACAGATTGAACTGCTCAGGACCCGGAGCTTTCAAATACGGTAATATTACGCTGTGGAAATGCGATGATGATTGAAATCTTGTGATTTACATTTATACTTCTTAAAGTCATGGCGAAAAACAATTAAATTAAGTCTGCTAGGGTTTGCTTTGCGGTAACATTTAACAGAGAGTGTAGGTCAGGAATCAGATGTCCACTGTGACACCAGCAATTCAGGCGCATTCTGCTCCCTGTTTGGAACCAGAGTCCTTTCAATTATGGATTAAATGCAATGACCATTATAGCAGACCACTACATGAGCTGCTTTTTTACAAGTTATGATCTGAGCAGTTCAACTCGTTTGATAATCAGAATTGAGACAGAGAACGGTACACATAACAAATAATTGGACTTTTTCTTCGTCATGTAACAGCAAATATTGCCTTGGATATTTGCTGAAGACTTGGTGAAGTGAACAGCAGTGAAATAACAAATTCCAGACAGTTTTATCAAAACAACGCGGAATAACACACCTTGCCTGCATTTTAAGGCAGTATCACCGATTCTGCGCGGTCCTGGACGAGACCTTCAAGTATGTGCGTCGACAGTCACATATCCTACATAACTGAATGCATTGAAACAGTGGACTCACAGAGCTTCCAAGAACTGAAATCTGTGTTGACGGCTCAGAATTTTCTCTTACGACATATAAGTTTCAATGCTTCGACCAGAGGCCGAAAATATTATACAAAGCAGTGAAAGCTTGTGTAGTTCATGTTTTACTTAATGCAGCAGAATGAACTATGTCAGATAACCCATATTTTTGCTTTGCCTTATGCCGTGTATTGTGTTTTGTTTTGCACAAGGCATTACAGGATTGTGATGAGGAATTCGTTTTGTGGTTCAGGAATCGCCGATCACCTAATGGAGTTATGGAGCAGGATCTCAGCTCCAGCATGGTTCATACTCTCATCTGTTCGGCTTGAATTCCAGTGATGGCAATTGTACAATACTTCAAATATGCAACTGCAGGTGTGAGAGCGTGTTATAAAACCGCTGGATTCAAGTTCAGGTCTCTGTGGAGGTGTGTGCCCAAGTCCCAACTCTGCCAAATATGTTCACAGGTTATGCGTTCGGGGACTTCGTTTTCCGCATTGTGTCTAAAACTTCAGCTTCCTGTTAACGCGCGAAACATTACGAAAGTATACGTGCGAATTTAAAGGCACGTCATGGAGTTCATGAACTTTTCACTCCATTTTACCAATTTCTCTCCCACCAAGGCCAGATAAGTGCCCAGTTGTAAGCCACGAGCAATCAATTGCGGGTCATGAGAGAGAGCACACGTTGTCATTCTAGATTGGAATCAAGACGCCATTTTGACAAGTGATATTGGTCTGTTACATTTAAAGGCTGAAAAGGAAAGTTGTTATTGCTGCACACAATCACAACGTAAAACTAAAAGCCAGATGAGGTGAATAGTTGGGGACAGTGATAATGTTTTCAGTATATCAGACAGCTCGTCCTCATTGACACGCGTAGAAGAATACACAGTTACAAGTGCATCACGATTCACAAACAGGTAAAAACTGCAGAGGACATTAATGCAATTATTTAGTCCGTCAGACAATATCACAAATTTTGTCAAACGTCCATGAGAAATTTCAGGTCTCTGGAATTCTTCCAGCAACCGAGCAAGCACTTGCTTAATTAAAGTAACTGGAGTAATGGTCGCAGTCAGAACGAGCTGAAGCTCCGCACAGTTGCCATAAAAGATTTCTCATCGAGTACCTTGGCCACGACTATACATTTCAGTCTATGTTGTCTCTTCCATTGGATTTCACATTCAAATATCACTGCTACATAGAACATAGAACATAGAAGAATACAGCGCAGTACAGGCCCTTCGGACCTCGATGTTGCGCCGATCCAAGCCCACCTAACCTACACTAGCCCACTATACTCCATATGCCTATCCAATGCCCGCTTAAATGCACATATTGAGGTAGAGTCCACCACTGCTACTGGCAGGGCATTCCACGAACTCACGACTCGCTGAGTAAAGAACCTACCCCTAACATCTGTCCTATACCTACCCCCCTTACTTTAAAGCTATGCCCCCTTGTAATAGCTGACTCCATACGTGGAAAAAGATTCTCACTGTCGACCCTATCTAAACCCCTAATCATCTTGTACACCTCTATCAAGTCACCCCTAAACCTTCTTTTCTCCAATGAAAACAACCCCAAGTGCCTCAGCCATTCCTCATACGATCTTTCTACCATAACAGGCAACATCCTGGTAAAACTAATCTGCACCCGTTCCAGTGCCTCCACATCCTTCCTATAATATGGCGACCAAAACTGCACACAGTACTCCAGATGCGGCCGCACCAGAGTCTTATACAACTGCAACATGACCTCAGTACTCCGGAACTCAATTCCTCTACCAATAAAAGCTAGTACGCCATATGCCTTCTTCACCGCACTATTTGCCTGGGTGGCAACTTTCAAAGATTTGTGTACATGGACACCAAGATCCCTCTGCTCATCCACACTACCAAGTATCCGACCATTAGCCCAGTACCCCATCTTCTTGTTACTCTTACCAAAGTGAATCACCTCACACTTAGCTACATTGAACTCCATTTGCCACCTTTCTGCCCAGTTCTGCAGCTTATATATATCCCGCTGTAACCTGCCACGTCCTTCCTCACTGTCTACAACTCCTCCGACTTTTGTATCATCTGCAAACTTGCTCACCCAAACTTCTAACCCCTCCTCCAGGTCATTTATAAAAATGACAAACAGCAATGGTCCCAAAACAGATCCTTGCGGAACACCGCTAGTGACGGCACTCCAAGATGAACCTTTGCCATCAACTACTACCCTCTGTCGTCTTCCGGTCAGCCAACTCCTAATCCAAATCTCCAACTCACCCTCAATGCCATACCTCCGTATTTTTTGCAGTAGCCTACCATGGGGAACCTTATCAAACGCCTTACTAAAATCCCTACACACCACATCGACCGCTTTCCCCTCGTCCACCTCCTTAGTCACCTTCTCAAAGAATTCAATAAGGTTTGTGAGGCACGACCTGCCCTTCACAAAACCATGCTGACTATCCTTGATCACATTATTCCTATCCAGATGTTCATAAATCCTATCCCTCACAATTCTCTCTAAGACTTTGCCCACAACAGATGTGAGACTCACCGGCCTATAGTTACTAGAGTTATCCCTACTCCCCTTCTTGAACAAGGGAACCACAT
This sequence comes from Chiloscyllium plagiosum, assembly GCF_037043375.1. Classification (NCBI taxonomy): domain Eukaryota; kingdom Metazoa; phylum Chordata; class Chondrichthyes; order Orectolobiformes; family Hemiscylliidae; genus Chiloscyllium; species Chiloscyllium plagiosum. Next base: position 23,431,331 of record NW_028270165.1, read on the forward strand.
TTGCTAGCCTCCAATCTTCTGGCACTACTCCTGTCGACAACGAGGACATAAAAATCAAGGCCAATGGCTCTGCAATCTCCTCCATTGCTTCCCAGAGAATCCTAGGATAAATGCCATCAGGCCCAGGGGACTTATCTATTTTCACCCTTTCCAGAATTTCCAACACCTCTTCTCTACATACCTCAAAGCCATCCATTCTACTTAATTGTGACTCAGTATTCACATTGACAACAATGTCCTGTTCCTGATTGAATACTGACGAAAAGTATTCATTCAGTGTCTCCCCAATCTCTTCAGCCTCCACACGCAACTTCCCACTACTATCCTTGACTGGACCTATTCCTACCCTAGTCATTCTTTTATTCCTGACATACCTATAGAAATCCTTAGGGTTTTCCCTAATCCTACCAACTAAGGACCTTTCATGTCCCCTCCTTGCTGCTCTTAGCTCTCTCTTCAGGTCCTTCCTGGCTTCCTTATAACTCTCAATAGCCCCAATTGAACCTTCACGCCTCATCTTTACATAGGCCGCCCTCTTCCATTTAACAAGGGATTCCAATTCCTTATTAAACCACGGCTCCCTCACACGACACTTTCCTCCTTGCCTGACGGGTACATACTTATCAAGGACACTCAATAGTTGCTCCTTGAACAAGCTCCACATATCAATTACGCCCTTGCCTTGAAGCTTACTTTTCCAAGCCACACATCCTAAGTCATGCCTCACCGCATCATAATTTCCCTGCCCCCAGCTATAACTCTTGCCCTGTAGTGCACACTTATCCCTCTCCATCACTAGAGTAAAAGTCACCGAATTGTGATCACTGTCCCCAAAGTGCTCACCTACCTCTAATTCTAGCACCTGTCCTGGTTCATTACCCAGAACCAAATCCAGTATGGCCTCACCTCTTGTTGGCCTATCTACATATTGTGTCAGGAAACCCTCCTGCACACATTGGACAAACACTGACCCATCTAACGAACTTGAGCTATAGCTTTCCCAATCAATATCAGGAAAGTTAAAGTCCCCATAACAACCACCCTATTACTTTCACTCTTCTCTTGAATCATCCTCGCAATCCTTTCTTCTACGTTTCTAGGACTATTAGGAGGCCTGTAAAAAACTCCTAACAGGGTGAGCTCACCTTTCCTATTCCTAACCTCAGCCCAAACTACCTCAGATGGCGAGTCTTCATCCATCATCCTTTCCACAGCTGTAATACTATCTTTGACAAGCAATGCCACACCTCCCCCTCTTTTACCCCCACCTCTGTCTCTACTAAAACATTTAAACCCTGGAACCTGCAACAGCCAATCCTGTCCGTGTTCTACCGCTGCTGTGAGGAATCAGAAAAAAAAAATCCCAGCAAATTATGGTAAGAAAATCCTTTCCATTCCCAAATTTTAGCAGGACCTGTCCATCTTCTCTGTAAGATTTTCCTGTCTTTATTTGAAGGAAAAAAAATCAGTGTTCCTGTTTTTAACCATGAGCCTGTTGCATGTTCTCCGAACTTGGTAACTACTTCAAAACTTTACACTTCGAATGGGTCATTAAAGTCTCTATGCCGTTAAACTTGTAGCCATTCGTTTTTTACATTAAATTGACTGACTGATCTCAGGAAAATTGCCGGACATAAAAATACAATAAAGGACGCACTAAAGGAAAGCTGGTTGCCTGGTTAAGGGAATCCTGCGAGCGGTTAGTACGACGGTCTCTGTGGCACAGTTGGTCAGGACATATCAGCTGCAAAATTGTTGATTCGAACCACACAGGAACAAAACCAGGATTTGGCTGCCGGGACAGCACTCTCCATCACTGCCAGGACAGACTTTAGACGCGTGACGATGTCTCCACAATATTACCGGCTCCCTAACTATACAGTAAGTCCACATACCAGTTCAATTTCGATGTATTACTGTTTCTAGTGTAATGGTGAAACAGCTGGAACGCCATCGCCAAACTGAGTGCCACAATTTGGTGAAATGCTGTGCAGTCATATTCATAGTATCATCGAGTCAAGCAGCATGGAAACAGAGACTTTGAACATAGAACATAGAACATTACAGCGCAGTACAGGCCCTTCGGCCCTCGATGTTGCACCACCCTGTCATACTAATTTGAAGCCCATCCCACCTACACTACGCCATGTACGTCCATATGCCTGTCCAATGACGACTTAAATGCACTTAAACCTGGCTAATCTACTGCTGTTGCAGGCAAAGCATTCCATACCCTTACTACTCTCTGAGTAAAGAAACTACCTCTGACATCTGTTTTATACCTATCTCCCCTCACTTTAAAGTTGTGTCCATTCGTGTTTGCCGTCCCCATACTTGGAAAAGGGCTCTCCTTGTCCACCCTATCTAACCCTCTGACTATCTTGTATGTCTCTATTAAGTCACCTCTCAACCTTCTTCTCTCTAACGAGAACAGCCTCAAGGCCCTCAGCCGTTCCTCGTAAGACATTCCTTCCATACCAGGCAACGTCCTAGTAAACCTCCTCTGCACTCTTTCCAAAGCTTCCGCATCCTTCTTATAATGCAGTGACCAGAACTGTACACAATACTTCAAGTGTGGCTGTACCAGAGCTTTGAACAGCTGCAGCATAACCTCCTGGTTCCGGAACTCAATCCCTCTATTAATAAAGGCCAAAACACTGTATGCCTTCTTAACAATCCTGTCAATCTGGGTGGCAACTTTCAGAGATCTGTGTACATGGACACTGAGATCTCTCTGCTCATCTGTACTCCTAAGAATCTTACCATTAGCCCAGTACTTTGCATTCTGATTACTCCATCCAAAGTGTATCACCTCACACTTGTCCACATTCAACCCCATTTGCCACCTCTCAAGCCAGCTCTGCATCCTATCTATGTCTCTCTGCAACCTACTACATCCTTCGTCACTATCCACAATGCCAGCGACCTTAGTGTCACCCGCAAATTTACTAACCCACCCTTCTAAGCTCTCATTCAGGTCATTTATAAAAATGACGAGCATCAGTGGTCCCAAGACCGACCCTTGCGGTATGCCGCTAGTAACTGGACACCAAGATGAACATGTTCCATCAACTACATACCTCTGTTTTCTTTCAGCAAGCCAATTACTGATCCAAACTGCTATGTCTCCCACAATCCTATTCCTCTGCATTTTGTATAATCGCCTACTGTGGGGAACCTTATCGAACGCCTTGCGGAAATCCATATACACCACTTTGGTCCAAATAGTCCATGTCGAATGCAATCCAAAACTAAGTTAGTCCCACCTACCTGCTCCTGGATCATATCTCTCCAAACCTTTCCTATTCATGTACTTGTCCAGATGTCTTTTAAACGTTGTAAATCTGACTAAATCCATCACTCCTTCAGAATTTTCATTCTACTCGCAAACCACCCTCTGTGTAAAATAATTGCCTATCATGTCCTTTTCAATTTGCTTTCACTCACCTTAAAAATGAACCATGCGGTATTTCAATCGCTCGTTTTATGCGAAAAAAAGAACTAGCACTAACTCTATCTACACCCCTCATGATTTTATTAACTTTGATAACCCCCTACACCCCAATGAAAAAAGTCCCAGTCTATCCAACCATTCTTCACAACTCAAACCTGGTAAATCTGTTCTGAACCCTCTCCGGCTTAATACTTTCCTATAATTGGCGACAATAACTGGGCGTAATATTCCAGAAGAAGCCTCACCAATGTCCTGCACACACTCAACATGAGTTCTCAAAGCCTATACTCAAATATGTGAGGCAAGCATGCTACACGCCATTTCAATAGTTTTAGTAATTTCTCTTTGGCGAAGATCAGATGATCAGCTCAGTTGTACTTCATCTCATGAGCAATTAGAGGGCACAGATTGCCGACCTAAGTAATGAACCTTCATGTGACTATAATAATTGAAATTGGTTTGTTATCGTTTCAGGGCTGAAAAGGGAAAGTGTTCTCTCACGTTTTGTAAACCGCTTTTGTTTTCTCTACACGTGTGGAACGCCTGCGTTAGGCGTCAGTGTAATAAGAAATTATCACAATATTGTACAATACGAAGCAAAACACAGTACAAGGAGAAAATCTACCTCTGGCATGGGCAGTAACAAAGAAACCACAAAGTTCGTTACTAAATGGAATAACACTTCAATTACGCTTATGAGAGAAAGAAACAGAAAGGCACCATGTAAAGTCATGAAAAGGTAGCATATTCTGGATACAATTTCTACTTTTCATTGATTTTATGGTGGCATGTGTGCAAGTGTAACAATATTCATTATCATAATTTGCAGTTGTAAATGTGTGAAAACCAATTTAAAAAACAGACGTTTTGAACAACGAAGGTTGTCTCTAAATTAGATAAGTCTCACTCTCTGAATGCAATTGTGGTTATCAGTGCTGAATTACTTGTTACACTGGATTAGTCCCAACAACTGGACATGTCCACTGATTACTGCAGTGCGTGGTGAACTCTGATTTATAAATTTTTAGGGTTGCTACTGAATCAAATAATTGAATTAGATAGGCATCCTTCTAATTGCTGTGCCAGGTGGACTCCAGGATTGACTCCATGGCACCAATTTGTCACAAATAATCCAGTGTCTTTGAATCGCCAAACACAATAAACAACCCTCTTTGATTTCTGTTAGTTAACTAATCCTCTCTCCATAGTAATAGATTACACCCGTTACGGTAACGTGGTAACAGAGTAGGACGCTCCAGCCAGAGCTTCTCCACTCTACCTTTTCTTTCTTTACTTTTTCATTCATTTTTCTCCCTCTCCCTTCCCTTCACTGAGACTTGGAACGGGGTTGGCGGTCGGCCAAAACACTATTGACCAGAGCAGTGACGCCAGCAGCTGGAGTGGGGAAACTAAATACCAGCAGTCCACTGAGAAGACACCAACGATCTGCAGCTGGAGCGGGGACGCCAGCGACAAGCAGATCAGTATTGAGCATGTTGGCAGCTATCTAGTGCGGAGCAGGATCAGCGGTCTCGTGCAGGAACGTGGTGAACCAGCGGGGATCGTGGCAGCAGCCAGCAGTCAGACCACGTGGAAGACCCCAAACCTGATATGCTGAGGAGACATTTGGTGAAAACCATGATGTTTGTCTTTTTCACTTTTTTCTATTTTTTTTTGATGATGTATTATCATACTCTTTTCTGCTATTTAACATTTTTTTTAAAAGTCTCTGTCTTGTAACTGACGAATGTACTTGGCTACCTTTGTACCTAAGATGGCGAAGTAAATGGCGATATTTAACTTTTCACTGTACTCACTTGAGCACAAGTGAGCGCAAAGTTAATTCAATTCAATTCAATTCATAATATATTACCCATGCACATTTGTCTTATGCAGCTGCCTTTTTTGGGGGATTTTGTCGAAGGCCTTCTGGAAATCTGAAAGCACCACATCTTCCAGTTCCCCATTTTCCACCGTGCTCCTAACATTTTTTTTAAAGTCCAGTAAATACAACCGTATGCATTTTCTTCAAGGTGCACTATCGAATTTCATCACAATGGCTTATACAACACCTTCCAAACTCAGAAGTGCTACTAAGCAGAAGGACATAGGCATCAGTTATAGGGAAAACCTGCACCTACCAATTCCCCTCAAAATCACTCGTCATTCTGACGTGGAAACATGTCATAATTCCTCCTTCGTTGTTGGGTCAAAATTGTGGATATCCCTACTTAGTCTACTGGGCTAGATGGGATGGCGGTTCACAAGGAGAAGGTGTTAGCTATTCTGGGAAGTAGAAAATTCGAAAACTCCCCTCAGCCGGATGGGATATAACCTAAGATTTTCTGGGAAGCCAGGGAGGAGCTTGCCAAGCCTTTGGCTTTGATCTTACTGTCGTAATTGTCTACAGGAATAGTACCAGAAAACTGGAGGATAGCACATTTTGTCCCCTGAGTCAAGAAGGGGAATGGAGACAACCTTGCTAATTATACATCAGTGACCATTACTTCAGTTCTGGACAAAGTGTTGAAGAATGGTATACTGATAAGATTTATAATCATTTAGAAATGAATAAGTTGATTATGGATAGTCAGCACGGATTTGTGAAGGGTAGGTTGCGCCTCAGAAACCTTATTGTGTTCTTTGAGAAGACGACCAAACTGGTGTATGAGAGTAAAGCGGTTGATGTGGTGTATATGATTAGGGTGAGGAGTTTGATCAGTTTTCCCATGGTAGGCCAGTGCACAAAATATTGGGGCATGGGATTGAGGGTGATTTATCAGCTTGGATCAGAAATTGGCTCGCTGAAAGAAGACAGAGGGTGGTGGTTGATGGGAAATTCCTGGAGATGAATTACTGGTGGAGCACTGCAAAGATCTGTTTGGGGTCAACTGGTGTTTGTCATCTTTATAAACGACCTGGATAAGGATGTAGAAAGTTGGATTAGTAAATTTGCGGATGACAATAAGGTCATTAGAGTTGGGGATAGTGCTGAAGGATGTTATTGGTTACAAAGCGACATTGATAATCTGCAGAGCTGGGCTGAGAGATGGCAAATGAAATTTCATGCAGGAAAGTGTGAGGTGATTCACTTGGAAGGAGGAACAAAAATGCCAATTACTGGGCTAATAGTGAGATGTTTGGTAGTGTAAAGGAGCAGAGAGATCTCGGTATCCATGTATATAGATCCCTGAAAGTTGGCACCCAGGTTGATAAGTTTTTTAAGAAGGCAGACATTGTGTTAGCTTTTATCAGTAGAGGCACTGAATTTAGGAACCATGAGATCATGTTTTAGCTGTACAAAACTCTGTGGCTGAACCTCGGGAGTACTGCACACAGTACTGGTCACCGTATTATAGGAAAGATTTGGAAGCTGTGGAAAGGGTTCAGAGGATGTTGCCTGGTATAGAGGGAAGGTCTTGCCAGGAATGGCTGAGGGTCGAGGCTATTTTTGATGGAGTAAAACACGGGAGAAGAGACTTAACTAAAACATGAAAGATTATCAGAGTGTTAGAGAGGATGGACTGTGAGATCCTTTTATTCATCGAATGCTGATGGATAGCGCGTGAGGGCATAGCTTTACATTGAGAGGTGATAGATATAGGACAGATGCCAGAGGTAGATTTTTTTACTCAGAGACTAGTAGTGGCTTGAAAAACACTGCCTGCAACTGTAGTAGACTCACAAACTTTAAGGGTATTTTAAAAATCATTGGATAGACATACGGCTGAAAAGGGAGTAGTGTAGGTTAGATGGCTTCAGATTGTTTTCACAGGTCAGCGCAACGTCGAGAACAGAAGGGCCTGTACTGCGCTGGGAATTTCTATGTTCTATGTTTAATTGCATTGTTGGCCCACCTGCAGTGGTTGATGAGAGAACCTCAGCACCATGTTCGTAAGATCGACACAAAATCAGAAAATCATAGAAGATTTCATTCGGGCTATCGAGTTTGCAGCCACCCTTCGAGAAGCATTCGACCCAGACTACGGCATCCCCATAATCGTAATATGTATCGATTGATACAATAACTGTCATGTCCTATCAACAAGACAGAGAGGTGCGAGTGAGTTTGTCGACATTAAAGCAATCAACGTGTCAATTTGGTGCAGGAGTACATCATTTGGCTTCCAAGCCTGCATCCCATTCAATACGGTCATGGTAGATCATTTAATTTCAATTTCACACTCCCACTTTCTTTCCATACTCCTTGATCCCATTATACAGCTGCATACAGCTCTCTCTTGAATATGTCTAATGAACCGGTCGCAACAGCTTTGTGTGATAGATAATTCCAAGTTTTCACAATTCGCTGAGTGAATATATCCTTCCTTGTTTTAGTCCTGATTGGCTTACCACTAATCCTTGGATTGTGATCACTAGATTTGTACTTCGCCCACATCACGAATATTCTTTCTGCATCTAGCCTGTCATTTTCCATCAGTATTTTGTACGTCCTTATAATAGCCCCCTCATTCTTATAAATTCCGGTGAGTACAGCACATTTGAATACAATTTATCTTCTTATGTCAGTCCTTATATTCCAGGAATCACTCTGGTGAACATTTGCTCGATTCCTTCAATAGCAAGCATATCATTCTTGAAACTAAGAGATTAGAACTGCACACAGTGGTCAAGGCATGCCCTCACCAAAGCCTTATCTAACTGCAGCAAGACTTCTCTACTCCTTTACTCAAATCCTCGCGCTATGAAGGCCAGCATGCCATCAGCTTTCCTCATCGCCAGCAGCATCTTCAAGGCAATCTTCAGTGACTGTTCCATCATCACACTCAAGTCTCGTTGCATCTCACCTTTTTTTTAACTGCAAGTATTCACATAATAACCTGTCCTCTTGTTTCTGCCATTAACGTGGATAACGTCACATTTCTCCATATTGTTTTGCATGGCCCAAATATGTGTTCACTCAGCCAGCCTGTCTAACTCATGCTGCAATCTCTCAACATCCTCCTCAGAGCACACACTTTGTTAAATATATAATATAGTGTCATGAGAGATCAGAAGTTAGACCCTTTATCTCTGAATTGATGTTAAAGCAGTTCAGAACTGTTGGGACAGCAAAAGGCCTGCGTTACAACAGGAAAGTGAAATTGAATCATTGCTTTGACTGGAAAAAATCTGAAAGCGAAAGATAATATGTCTCGAAGTGACGCCATAATGATTTTGGTAATAACAATAACCGTTAAAATCGCATGTTTAATCATTATTGGATATTACTACTTTCGCGTTTTCAATTGTGCAACAATTAACCTAAATGGAACTTTCACTGCAATCTTTCATTGTTGTCTAAATTAATTCTGTACATTTTATACATTTGAAAAGTGTGAATTCCAACTTTGAAGTATATATGAGGGACACGGAGAGAGAGAGGAGTTGAACACGTGACTACAGGGGTGGTGCAGGAGGGAGAGTTTTGGATTCTTGGATAATTGGGGCTCTCTCTGGGGTAGGCGGGACCTCTAGAAGCAGGATGGTCATCAACTGATCCAGAGGGATATCAATATCCTGCGGGGGGGGGGGGGGGGGGGGGGGGGGGACTCGCTAAGGCTATTGAGGTGGGTTTAAACTAATCCAGCAGGGGGGTGGGAACCAAAATTGTAGTTCGAGTATAGAAAAGGTTGAGAGTAGGGAGGTCCAAAATCAAGTTTAAGGGACGCAAGATGGCACGGCAAGCAAGACGTTGGCTTGAAATGTGTCTACTTCAACGCCAGGAGCATCTGGAATATGGTGGGTGAGTTTGCAGTATGGGTTGGTAACTGGGACTTCGATGTTGTGGCCATTTCGGAGACATAGAACATAGAACATAGAAGAATACAGCGCAGTACAGGCCCTTTGGCCCTCGATGTTGCGCCGATCCAAGCCCACCTAACCTACACTAGCCCACTATCCTCCATATGCCTATCCAATGCACGTTTAAATGCCCATAACGAAGGAGAGTCCACCACTGCTACTGGCAGGGCATTCCATGAACTCACGACTCGCTGAGTAAAGAATCTACCCCTAACATCTGTCCTATACCTACCCCCCCTTAATTTAAAGCTATGCCCCCTTATAATAGCTGACTCCATACGTGGAAAAAGATTCTCACTGTCGACCCTATCTAAACCCCTAATCATCTTGTACACCTCTATCAAGTCACCCCTAAACCTTCTTTTCTCTAATGAAAACAGCCCCAAGTGCCTCAGCCTTTCCTCATACGATCTTCCTACCACACCAGGCAACATCCTGGTAAACCTCCTCTGCACCCGTTCCAGTGCCTCCACATCCTTCCTATAGTATGGGGACCAAAACTGCACACAATACTCCAGATGCGGCCGCACCAGAGTCTTATACAACTGCAACATTACCTCAGTACTCCGGAACTCAATTCCTCTACCAATAAAAGCCAGTACGCCATATGCCTTCTTCACTGCACTATTTACCTGGGTGGCAACTTTCAAAGATTTGTGTACATGGACACCAAGATCTTTCTGCTCTTCCACACTACCAAGTATCCGACCGTTAGCCCAGTACCCCATCTTTTTATTACTCTTACCAAAATGAATCACCTCACACTTAGCTACATTGAACTCCATTTGCCACCTTTCTGCCCAGTTCTGCAGCTTATCAATATCCCGCTGTAACCTGCCACATCCTTCCTCACTGTCTACAACTCCTCCGACTTTCGTATCATCCGCAAACTTGCTCACCCAACCTTCTAACCCCTCCTCCAGGTCATTTATAAAAATGACAAACAGCAATGGTCCCAAAACAGATCCTTGCGGAACACCGCTAGTGACAGCACTCCAAGATGAACCTTTGCCATCAACTACTACCCTCTGTCTTCTTCCAGCCAGCCAACTCCTAATCCAAACCTCCAACTCACCCTCAATGCCATACCTCCGTATTTTTTGCAGTAGTCTACCAAGGGGAACCTTATCAAACGCCTTACTAAAATCCATACACACCACATCTACCGCTTTCCCCTCGTCCACCTCCTTAGTCACCTTCTCAAAGAATTCAATAAGGTTTGTGAGGCACGACCTGCCCTTCACAAAACCATGCTGACTATCCTTGATCACATTATTCCTATCCAGATGTTCATAAATCCTATCCCTTACAATTCTCTCTAAGATTTTACCCACAACAGAAGTGAGACTCACCGGCCTATAGTTACTAGGGTTATCCCTACTCCCCTTCTTAAACAAGGGAACCACATTTGCTAGCCTCCAATCTTCTGGCACTACTCCTGTAGACAACGAGGACATAAAAATTAAGGCCAATGGCTCTGCAATCTCCTCCCTTGCTTCCCAGAGAATCCTAGGATAAATGCCATCAGGCCCAGGGGACTTATCTATTTTCACCCTTTCCAGGATTTCCAACACCTCTTCTCTACATACCTCAAAGCCATTCATTCTACTTTATTGTGACTCGGTACTCACATCGACAACAATGTCCTGTTCCTGATTGAATACTGACGAAAAGTATTCATTCAGTGTCTCCCCAATCTCTTCAGCCTCCACACGGAACTTCCCACTACTATCCTTGACTGGACCTATTCCTACCCTAGTCATTCTTTTATTCCTGACATACCTATAGAAAGCCTTAGGGTTTTCCCTAATCCTACCAACTAAGGACCTTTCATGTCCCCTCCTTGCTGCTCTTAGCTCTCTCTTCAGGTCCTTCCTGGCTTCCTTATAACTCTCAATCGCCCCAATTGAACCTTCACGCCTCATCTTTACATAGGCCGCCCTCTTCTATTTAACAAGGGATTCCAATTCCTTATTAAACCACGGCTCCCTCACACGACCCTTTCTTCCCTGCCTGACGGGTACACACTTATCATGGACACTCAATAGTTGCTCCTTGAACAAGCTCCACATATCAATTACACCCTTGCCTTGAAGCTTACTTTTCCAGGCCACATATCCTAAGTCATGCCTCACCGCATCATAATTTCCCTGCCCCCAGCTATAACTCTTGCCCTGTAGTGCACTCTTATCCCTCTCCATCACTAGAGTAAAAGTCACCGAATTGTGGTCACTGTCCCCAAAGTGCTCACCTACCTCTAATTCTAACACCTGGCCTGGTTCATTACCCAGAACCAAATCCAGTATGGCCTCACCTCTTGTTGGCCTATCTACATATTGTGTCAGGAAACCCTCCTGCACACATTGGACAAACACTGACCCATCTGACGAACTTGAGCTCTAGCTTTCCCAATCAATATCAGGAAAGTTAAAGTCCCCCATAACAACCACCCTATTACTTTCACTCTTCTCTTGAATCATCCTCGCAATCCTTTCTTCTACGTTTCTAGGACTATTAGGAGGCCTGTAAAAAACTCCTAACAGGGTGAGCTCACCTTTCCTATTCCTAACCTCAGCCCAAACTACCTCTGATGGCGAGTCTTCATCCATCGTCCTTTCCACAGCTGTAATACTATCTTTGACAAGCAATGCCACACCTCCCCCTCTTTTACCCCCACCTCTGACCCTACTAAAACATTTAAACCCTGGAACTTGCAACAGCCAATCCTGTCCCTGTTCTACCCATGTCTCCGTAATAGCCACAACATCGAAGTCCCAGGTACCAACCCACGCTGCAAGTTCACCTACCTTATTTCGTATACTTCTTGTATTGAAGTATACACACTTCAAGCCACTTTCCTGTTTACAGGCACCCTCCTTTGAAAATGATGTCATGTTCCTAACCTCCCTACACTCCAGGTCCTGCACCCTAAAGCTACAGTCTGGGTTCCCATGCCCCTGCAGAGTTAGGAAATCCCCGCAGACACGGCAGAATGTGCAAACTCCACACAGACAATTGCCTGAGGCGGGAATTGAACCCGGGCCCCTGGTGCTGTGAGGCAGCAGTGCCAACCATTGTGCCACTGTGCCACCCAAATATAGCAACAAACAATAACTCTGTGAAAATCCCGTAGAGTGTGCATCTAACCAGAGACTGCATCATTGCCGTTCAATCTCATATGTTTGTACAGTTATGTACTGGGTCCAAGGGGGAAAAGAAAGGGTTTATTGGTCACAGAGTCACACAGCATAGAAATCAAACCCTTCTGTTTAACTTGTCATTCGACCATTTTTCACGAACATAGGAATCCAATTTGCCTACGTTTGGCCCATAACCCTCTAAACCTTTCCTATCATGTATATTTCCAAATAAATATATTCTAAATGTTGTAACTTTACCTGCATCTACCACTCTCTCAGGCTGTTCATTCCACGTTCGATCCACCCTCTCTGTGAAAATGTTGCACATCAGGTCCCTTTTAAGTCCTTCGGTTCTGTCTTAAAATGTGTCTTCTAATTTTGAGCTCTCCTACCCAAAGGAAATAACCTCCCTAATCCCTTCTGTATACCCTAATGATTTATAAACTTCTATACGATCATCACTCCACCTCTTGCGCTACATTGAGAAAGGTCCTAGCTTACTCATTTTTTTTCTCCTTATCACCAAAACACGACAATCCCAGTATCATTCTTGTCAATATTTACTGAAACCTCTCAAATTTAATAATGTTCTGCCTACGCCAGTACAATCTGAATTGTACATTGCACTCCACAAGTAGCCTCAACACCATAATGGCAGAAAGGTGGAAATACTATATTTTCCCGTGACAAACTGGACCTGCTGTAAATGATGACAGGTGACTTGTCGAACGTTAAAATGGCGGCTATAAATCTTGTGAGGAATGACAACTTCCCATGGCCCTACAGAGAACAGACTTCGGGTGATTTGAGCACATGCAATGTTTATACAACAGGGCCCCATCAATGAAGCAAAGATCTCAGCTAATGAAACTACAAAGATATTTTAGAGGCACTGGTGTAGGAAATGGCAATCTTCCACATCGGCCGCCTAGAGCCCAGAGGTCTTGACATTGAATTATCCACTTTCAAATAACCTCACTTCCCATTCCCTAACTCCCTTCCAGCCCCTCACCCTCCCTTACATTTCTTTAAGCCACCAACCAGAGTCATCCCTCCAATCCACCAAACAGATTGTACACTCCACCTGTCTCCACATATCCCCAACTCACCATCCTGTCCTATCACCCTTTATCTGCAGTTCCCCTTGCGCCCACTGCCAAGTTATGGAGAAGGTTACACCTGAAACGTCGAATTCTCCATCTCCTGATACTATCTGGATTGCTGTGTTCGCCCTGCCTCCTGCTCGACAACCTCATTCTTATTGAGTGTCAGAACTCAAGGGGTGCGAAAGCCCACTTCTGCTTCTAGGTTGTGTGCATTTTTCTGTATACTTTTTATCATCTGTCTCCTTTTCTTTCATACTTCATAAAATTGCTGGCAATTAAGTAAAATATATGAAATGCATAGTTGACATTCACCAAGGCTCCTTCAGCAGCATCCTCTAAAATGCAAGTACATGCATTGAAAATGACAATGTTAACAGGTGTATCCGAATACCATGACTTGCACGTTCTCTTTCAAGCCATCAACAACCTCACTTGGAAATGAATCATAGCTCTATTAGTTACACTGGATCAAAATTCTGAAGTTTTCTCCAACATGATATTTTGGATCCATGTGCAACAAACAGACCGCAGTAGGCGAAGAATGCAACAGGCTACCACTTTTGTTCCAAGAAAACCAGGGATTGGCAATAAATGCCGACTCGGGCTATGACACCACGTCCTCGAATGAATTGAAAACAAGTCAAACTATTACGTACGCTAATATTTCTGGGTGATTTTCATTCTCATGTCCATGTGAAAAGAAACAATGTGTGCACATCGCCTGCAGTAGGTGACCTCCTTCAAAAGTTTGTTACATCGATGGACAGCATCCTGGGAGACAACGCATATCACATCAACTCCTGGCTGGCAAGTTGCGGACCAAAGAAATTCAAATAAATTCTGTGAATTTCATGGCTACCGAGACCAAATTCCTCATTTGGTTGAGACTCCACGTGTTGTGAAAGGGGTCGTCCAGCTTTGACACCACCTCTTGTATGAAATGCATTTGTCTCACGACGTGCTCTAGTTTACCGAGTCGTTGGACAAGCGTTCCTGAAAAACTCGGTGAGCGTTTGGGGCGAGTCAAAACTGCCTCATATTTCTGATGTAAATCACATTGCGCCTTCTCCATTGTTACAAATCTTCCCCATACATGCAGTCTCTTCCCAATTTACCAGTTATGTTGCAGATTCTCACTAAACCTTTGCAGAAGCTCACAATCAACCATCCAAAGAAGATCCACTAACGTTCTAATGACAGAAATATGTAAAATTCCGCACATGTTCAAAACAGTTTCCTTCCCTTTCCTTTTAATGTTCTGCTCGTTTTCCTTTCTGCACTTATTCCCAACAGCCTGAACAAAGGAATACTTGACGCCTCATCGCGACATAGAATTCTTTCACATCTTAACACGCACCATTTTCTGTAATTCATCATCCCCAACGTCAGCATCAGTAGAACTGTGGAGATTGATACCATGTTCAAGGGAGAGAAAGCGAGGGAAACGATTTCACGTTTGGTCACGAACTGGATGCATAATGAACAGAAAAGAATTTCCAGGAAAATTGATGTAGAAAAATAGAAGGGGCCTTTGTTTTAAACAGAATGTGATTCTCATGTCGAACAAACCTGCTGCGGAAATGATGGATTGGGTACAAAACAAAAGGCTTTTGGATAATTACATGAATGGGAATGGTTTAGCGGATCTGTGCCAGGAACAGGCAGGCGGGGCTACTTTGTTGTGGCGTTATGTTCAGAGTGGACCGATCGATTTGTTTACGGCCTGTATGACGCTATGTCTGTAGGAATGAGATTCTTCTTTCTTTTCAATATTCATTCATGACATGTAGGCAATATTGGCAAGACCAGATCTTGTTGTGAGTACCGAATTTCCTTCAGTTGTGTGGCTTGTTCGGCCATTAGAAAGACCAGCTCAGAGCCAATGACATTGTTTCTCATCTGGAGTTGCCGATAATGCAGATTGGGCAAGGAATGCAAATGCCATTTTTTTGTATAGGGCATAGATGAACCACCAAATTTCAAACAAATTCACTAAAATCTACTCCCAGTAATGGCTAGCACTGTTATGTAGTAAATTTTACCATTTGCTAGAGGGGACTTTGAGCCTATGTTTCCATAGTATTTGCGTGGATCTCTGGGCGACAACTACAGTGACATTACACCAATCCCTCCGTCTCCCTATAAAACATTGAAGAGAATGTGGCATTTCTAGTTGTATTATGCACACTTGTAAGTGTGGCCAGAAGAAATTTGCTCATCTAAATTTAAACAAAACAAATGTTCAGTTGATGGTTTATTCAGCATCTGGACTGAGACAGGGTGGAGACTGAGGATGTTATGGAGCTGATGGGAGACAGGATTGCTGCTAGAGATATTATGGCGGATGAAGTCAGCTCATGGCAAAGTTACTGCTCGAGGTGGTAATTAGTTTGGATTCGAATCAGACACTGCCACTTACATAGTTCGAAAGGAATGGAGTTCATGAAAGTGAATTACTACAATGTCTGTCTTATTTTCAGTATTTATGTAATGCGGACAGTATTTCAGTTCAACGCGATTTACAGATGGATAACACTTGGAAGGATAGCCGCTCGGATAAAGCAACTGGCGCATTCAGGTCACTAGCATCACGAAGATTTAGCAAGTAATGTGTGTCGAATCCTAGTCGATCAGTGTTCATAGTGGATTTACAAACGAAAAACAGAGAAGCATTTCTGTAACTCTGACTGAGACTCCACAATGGTGCGTTGTGCCCTGACACCAGAGTCAAAGGTATATCTGAATGGGCACAGGCCATTCTGAACACATGTGGTCCGTACTGTTGCAAACAACATCGGCAGAAAGACAGATAAGGTCCTGAAATGAAAATTGATGGTATTGAATAGAAAATGTAAAATCAAGATTTCTCGGCTTGTGATATCATTATTAATCCCTGTGCCACGTGCTATCGAGGCTACAACTGGGAAAACAATTCAGTTAAATGTGTAATTAAGGAAGTTATGTAGGTGAGAGAGTTATAAGCATCTGTATCACTGGGATATATTCCAGAGCATGTGGTGTCTGTGCAAGAGTAGCCAGTTGAAGTTAAACTAGAGGCGCTCCAATATCCTAACAGAGACGTTGGCTTGTGTCATTCGGCGTTGGAGAGACACGTTAAAATATTGTGATTGAGGGAAGAAAACCAGAGCAATAATTCAACATATAGAATGTGTGAATAGAAGAGAGAAGCTAAATCGAGAATGCATAATATGAAGAATAACAGGTCCAGAGTAATGAACACAGCAGGACTGAGCTCTGGAATGTATTTATTTTCATGGAAGCAGAATAACACATAAACGAGATGAGATTACAAAATGGAATATTACATGTAACTACGATGCTGTCGTCATTACAGAAAATCGGTCAACAGAAGGACAGGACTGGATGTTCAATTTATTAAGACATAGATTTTTCAAGAGTGATACGAGAGA
Source organism: Chiloscyllium plagiosum (assembly GCF_037043375.1). Lineage (NCBI taxonomy): Eukaryota > Metazoa > Chordata > Chondrichthyes > Orectolobiformes > Hemiscylliidae > Chiloscyllium > Chiloscyllium plagiosum. The sequence goes on from NW_028270165.1 coordinate 23,448,267, forward strand.
TGTAAAAGTGTTGTGGTAGTTAGAATGTTGATCAAGAAGGAAGTCACAGCTGTACAAAGAGAGAACATCGTGCAGGAATCATCTTGAAAGGCCATATGTGTATCTTTCAGAAAGGGTGAAGACTCTTTGGTCCAACTCGGCCAGGATTGCTAAGTTAACGTCGTCTAATTTCCAAACAGTTGCCCATTCTTTCTAAAACTTGCCTACCTACGCACTTGCCCAAGTGTTTTGCTAATGCTCTAATTGTGCTCATCTTGACAACTTCATTTGATACATTTTTCTATGTATTCTCCGAACTCTGTGAAAATGTTGCCGCTCTAGTCCCTTATTTTCAACTTTTCTTTCTCATGTTGAAACTATGCCTCATCTTTTGGAATACCTCCCTTTGGGGAAAGTACCTTGTCTATTCATCTTATCTATACCCTTCATGATTTTATATACATCTAGAAGGTCACCACTCAACATCCCACACTTCAGCAGAAAAGAGTGCCAGCCTATTCAGGCTTTCATTCTAACTCAAACTTTTCACTTCCAGTAAAATCTATGAAATTATTTTTGCACCTTCAACAGTTTGATAGCACCCTTCCGATAGTGGAGCGACCAGAATTGTATGAAGTCCTCCAAATCTAGGCTTCTGAATGTCTTGTGCAGGGGTAACATGATGTCCTAACTCCTACACTCAGTACTCTGACCAATGAAGTGTGCCCAGCACGTTCACCATATTTTCTATCTGTGCCACCACTCACACAGAACTATATACCTGCACCATTTGCATTCTCTGTTCAACAAGCCCTCTTAGGGCTGTATCATTAACTGTTGTAAGTTCTGCTTTGGTTTTCATTACTAAAATATATCAGTCTCTCAATTCATAAAAAATAAACTTCACCTGCCAGTCTGCAGCCCACTGAAAGTAGAGATAAATCTCTTTGTACTTTGAGATAAATTTCTTCACTGTCTAACAATTTTTGTCTCATTTGCAAACTTGGGACAATATCTCACACTTTCTCATCCAAATCATATATATATAAATAATGAATAACAGTCGATCTAGAATGAATCTTTGTGGCATACCGCTGATCACAAACTTCCAGTCTGAACAACAAGCGATTACCATCACACTCTGTCTCCTACCGCCAGCTGTTCCTGATCCCATAATAATCATCCTACTAAATAGTCTACCAACTTGTGCCATGTCGAAGGCCTTGTGAATGTCCGTGTAGATCAAATCTATTGTCTGCCTTCATTGACCTTCTTGATCACTTCTTCAAAAACTGGGTCAAGATAGACAGACAAGATTGAGCACACACAAAAGCATGTTCAGGATTCTTTATCAGTCGTTAGCTTTCCAAATGCATATGGATCCTATCTCTCAGAGTCCCCTCCAACAATGTATCACTAGTGATGTCAGCCTCACCAGTATGTAGATGGACAGACACGATTCACCACACACACAAAAGCATGTTCAGGAGTCTAACTCAGTCCTTAGCTTTCCAAATGCATATGCAGTCTGTCTCTCAGAATCCCCCCCCAACAAAGCACTCACTATTGATGTCAGTCTCACCAGTATGTAGGGTCATGGCTTTTCCTTGCAGTCTTTCGTAAATATTTGGGCAACTTTATCTAACCACCATTCTCTAGCACCACACCCGTGGCTGTCATGATACTAATATCTCAGCAAGGGGCCGGCAATTACTTCCCAAGTTTCCATAATACCTTGGGTAGACTTGATCAGGTTCTAGGAATTTATCTACGATTATGCCTTTTAAGATATCCAGAACCTCCTCTTAGAACATAGAACATTGCAGCCTAGTTCAAGAACTTCAGTCCCCGACGTTGCACCGACCCATAAAAACAATCTGAAGCCTACCTAACGTACACTATTCCATTATGATTCATATGTTTATCAAATGACCATGTAAATGCCCTCAAAGTTGACGAGTCTACTACTGTTGCAGGCAGAACATTCCATGCCCTTACTACTCTCTGAGTAAAGACACTACTTTTGACATCTGTCCGATATCCATCATCCCCCAATTTAAATGTATGTCCTTATGTGCTAGCCATCACCATCCGATGCAAAAGACTCTCACTCTCCATCCGATCGATAGCTCTGCTCATCTTGTATGTCTCTATTAAGTCAACTTTCAACCTCATATCTAATGAAAGCAGCCTCAATCCCTCAGACGTTCCTCGTAAGATGTTTTCTCCATACCAGGCAATATCCTGATAAATCTCTTCTGCATCCTTTCCAATGTTTATACTCCCTTCCTTCCAGAAATACTGCAAGTGCAGCCACACCAGAGGTCTGCACAGCTTCAACATGACCTCACGGCTCAGAAGCTCAATCTCTCTAACAATAAAAGCTAACACACCGTATGCCTTCTTAACAACTCTATCAATCTGGGTAGCAACTTTCAGGGATCTACATACATGGAGACCCAAATCTCTCTGCACATCCACACGACCAAGAATCTTACCATTAGCCGAATACTGTGTTTTTGTTACTCCTTCAACAATGATTCACCTGGCATTTTCCACAATAAACTGCATTTGCCGCCACTCAGCCCAGCTCTTAAAAATCGCGAGGCGCGATCTACCTATCACAAAACCGTGTTGGCTACCTCTAATCAAATCAATCCTTTCGATATGATTATAAATCCTATAATCATATAATCATTTATAATCATTTCCAACACTTCAACCACAACTGAAACAAGGCTCACTGATCAATAATTAGCAGTGTTGTCCCTAGTCACTTTCTTGATCAAGTGGGTAACGTTTGCTACTCTCCAGTCTTCTGGACTATTCCTGCAGAAAATGATAACATAAAGATCCAAGCTCAATATTCTACAATCTCATCGTTAGCTTAGCAGAGAATCCAAGGAAAGCTCTTATCCAAACCAGCGTGCTTATCTATTTTCACACGTTCAAGGATTGCAAAACCACCTCCTTATGAAACTCAACCACATCTAGACTAATAGCCTGTATCTCAGTAATCTACTTGACAACATTGTCATTTTCCAGTGTGAATACTGGCGAAAAATATGCATTTAGCTCCTCTCCTATGTCCTAGGACACCACGTCCAAGTTTCCAATACTGACCTTGACTGGCACTAACTTTACTCTCGTCATTCTTTGATTCCTGACATTCTGAAAGAAAGCTTTAGGGTTTTTCTTGATTGTACCTGCCAAAGAATTCTTGTATCCCCTCCTGGCTCTTCTTCACTGTCTGTTTTGGTCCTTCCTGGCGAACATGTAACTCTCAAGCGCCCTAATTGAGACTTCACGTCTCATCTTTACATAATACTTCTTTTTCCTCTTGACAAGAGATACAAATTATTTAATAAACCGTGGCACTCTCGCTCGACCACTTCTTTCCTGCCTGGCAAATACATATTGGTCCTGGAAGACTGAGGTGTAGCATATGTTGTGCTATTACTCAAGAAGTGCCGCCAAGAAAATATTAGAGATTATAAATTCGTCAGCTCAACATCTGTAGTGTGTAAGTCTCTTGAGAACATTCTGAAGGATGAGATGAACAAAAATTTGGAAAAGCAGGTTTTGATTAGGAATAGACAACATGGCTTTGTATCTGGAAGGTCATGCCTTACAAATTTGTCAGAGTTCTTTGATGAAGAGACCAGCAATGTTCACGAGACCAAAGATGTAGGAGTAGTGTACATGGATTCAAATAAGGCATTTAATAACGTTCAACATGGTAGGCTGCTCTGGAAGTTTAGATCATATGGAACCCAAGGCGAGCTGGCAAATTCGATACAAAATAGGCTTGATGATAAGAAGCAGACGATAATAATGGAAAGCTGCTTGTCGGTTTGGAGGCCTGTGACTAGTGGAATGCGTTCGGGTTCTTTGCTGGGCCCATTATTGTTTGCTATCTGTATCAATGCTTTCAATGACAACGTACAAAGCATGATTAGTAAGTTTGCAGATTACAGGAAAATAGGCAGTATCGTGCAAAGTTAGGAAAGTTATCAGAAGATGCAGCAGAACCTTGATCAGCTGGGAAAGTTGCCTGAGAAATGGAAAATAGAGTTTAATGTACATAAATGTGAGGTAATGCATTTTAGAAAATCAAATCAGTTAGGTGTTTCAGGGTGAATGACACAACTTTAAGATGAGTAGTGTAAAAGAGTGATCTTGGACTTCAGACTCACAGTCCTCATAAAGTCGAGTCGCCGATGGAGAGGCCAGTTCACATGCTGAAATTCATCAATCAGGGCATTGACCATAGAAGTTGTGAAGTTTAGTTGTAGTTACACGGGACGTTGCTAAGTATGCAATTAGAGTATTGTGCTCAGTTTTGTTCATCTTACTTTAGGAAGGATGTTATTAAGCTGGAAAGAATGCAGAAGAAATTTACAAGGATGTTCCCTGGACTTAGAAGTCTGAGTTATAGGGAGATATCGGACAAGCTGGGACACTTTTCTTCAGAGTATAGGAGACTGAGGGAGGCGGGTCGTGTAGAGCTGTATAAGATCACGAGAGACATGGATAGGATGAATGTACTCAGTATTTTTCCCAGGATTGAGGAAGAGAGGATAAGAAGGCATGAGTGTAAGGTTCAAGGGGAAAGAATAAAAGGGAACCCGAGGGGCCACTGTTTTTTACACAGAAGTTGGTACACATATGGAATGAATTGCTAGTGGAAGCGATTGAGTCGAGTACATCAAGAACTATTAAAAGGCATTTGGACAAATACATGGATCGCAAATGCTTAGAAGGATATGGACCAAGAGCAGGATAATGCGGGTGGCGTGGACAGACACTTTTGTCAGCACGGACCAGTCTGGGCGAATGGGCCTGCCTCCATGCTGTCTCCATACGACTCTATGAATCTAAATCAACATTGTGTTTGTTACATCGAAGTCACTTCCATTTTCCTCTTCTGAAACCATTGAGACTGTGTGCATGCATTTTATTACTTCCCAGAATCCCTTTAAATGTTAAGGTAATTATTGCATTTAGACGTTTTAGAATATCAAGGCATTTGAGATTTAACGTAATTTTTATCAGGATGTATGGAAGTGTACCCAGGCTCAGTGCATTCGAGATTCCTGATGTTCACTGCAATGATGTTTTCCCACTCTACTTCTCCAACACAGAAATGTTATTGATGAATGGCTTTATGGGTTGAGGTTGCCTCATGAATCACTATAATTCGAAGTTGAAATTCTACAAATAGGTTCAGACTTCAGTGTTTCTATTTTCTAAAAGGAAAAATCAGGTTTATCCATTCCACATCAAGTAGAATGGGTTAGTTGGTATTAATCAACTACGGGTAAACGAAAGGGGTTGGGGAGTAATTTCGTGCACATAAGAACGACATCCATCTCTACTGTCAAGTGGGTATGTCCACCGAGATGGGAATTCGATTTGCAGACGTTTCATCACCTGTCTAGTTGACCTCTTTGGTGCTTTGGGTCCTTTTGTGAAACGCTGCTGTACTGCACCTTATGGAATGTATTTGGTTCCGTATTTGTTCTTCCAGCTGCCGTTTCCAGTCGTTCACTGTAGTGACCGGTATATTGGATCTTGATCAATGTGCTTGTTGATGCGGTCTGTGGCTGGCTGCCATGCTTCTAGGAATTCTGTGGCTGACCTACGTTTAGCTTTTCCTATGATCATTGTGCAATCTCAATCGAATTCATGGTCTTGGTTATCACAACTGGTTGTGACATTTAGTGGAAGTTGCTGTACATGGATGCAGGTTGTTAGTTGCATGTTTTTTTTCCAATTTGTAGTGTTTTGTGCAGTCTTTCTATAGAATTCTGCAAATTATGTCTGTCTTGTACATGATGGGTACAGGGTATTTTGTTCTCGTGAGTAGATGTCTGAGTCTGGCTGTCAGTTTATGGTCTGTTGTGAATCCGACTGTTCGGTGAAGTCTGGCAATCAGTTCTGATACCTTTTCATGTAAGTTAGCGAGGCCAGTGAGTTATGTCGTGGCATGCCCTCGACGTGTTGTTCGTCTGTTAGGCAGCGGCAGATGAAGTTGCAGGGATATCGTTCTTGACAAATACATTGTAGAGCTGTTCTTCCCTTCGACGGTCGGAGTGTTGCAGTACACTGAAGCCCATTTGAGTAGGGATAATTGCAGCCTCTCTTGCACATGTTTGGGTGTTTCTACAGTAATTAAGGACATGGTCGTTATGTGTGGCTTTCTTGCTCACTTTTGTGGTGCATTCAATATTCTGTGTTCTTGTACACATCCAGAAATGGGAGTCGATTGTTGGCTTGTTTCTCTTTCAGAAATCTGATCCTTGCAATTACGGTGCTGCTAATCTGGTGTGTATTCTCTTAATGATTTTTTCAAAAGTGTCATCTTCGTATATGATCCAGAGTTTGCACTGGATTTGCCGAGAGCTGTTTGTTTCAATCTTTGCATCGCTGTTTCTGCTATGAACCCAGAAATGGGAAAGACGACAGGTATTTCATTGATCTGTTTCATATATTTGGTTGTTGAATGTAACGTGTGTCGTCAAGGCTAGGTCTCCCCCAATCCCTCCTCCATGTCGTGGACCCTTAGATCGATGGATGGTCTGCAGGCTTAGGTTCATTCCTACCAACTTGCATTATCCCGTTCCAAGGTGAAGTTTGATGACTTGTAACGAAACTCCTTCGTATACAGTGTAACAAATGGGCAGTACACAAAATCAATTTTCATTATGCTATCTGTGGCACAGAAAAAAAAATCATATGGCTCATTCAAGATCATGCAGCTGTCAAATATCATCAACAGATTTAGCCCTTCAGCCCATCCTATAAAATTACCTCTCAACTGATTAAATGAGGTAGGAAAAGGTGAACGCAGGTAAGCGGTACGACCTGGTTGTTCGATGGGAGGAATTGATTCAGTTGGTATCTGGAAGGATTGGTTAATGAGAGGAATAAAAGGCGGGGGAAGGGCTGGAAACGGAGTCGTGGGATGGGACGGGAGCATTTTGAAATTGGAGAACTCAGTGTTAAGTCTTCTGGGCTATTCGTTGCTCAAGCAGAAGTATAAGCACTCGCAGAGATCTTGCGTAATGAAATAAATAACTGGAAGATGCCCAATTCATTTTGAGGTCCGATGCCTTTAGGGAAAAAATAATAAAACTTATCTCCTGGAGATCTCTTTGTGAGCCAGTCTGTTTTCCTCTCAGCAAATTTATGCCACCACAAAGAACATTATCCACAAAATTGATTTACCCATAGAACTTGTCCTGCTTGGGAATGTAGTGGACACTTGGCACCGCAGTGAGCACAAACGTATTAGGCAGCTTAATATACTTCCATGAACTATTTAGTTAATGATGGACATTAACATTTAATAGCACATGATGCATCAATTTATTGAATACAAATCAATTTGAGTCTTTTCACATAGGAATTTTACAGCGTGCATTTATGTGTCACTGAATGTTTAGATGCCTGATAAAACTTTTGGAAATATCCAAATTATTCAACAAATGCGCATGCTTAAAAAGATTTTTTTTTGATGCAATAACGATAACATTAATGATTAGACTCTCATTCAGATTGTTGGGACGAAGCTGTGTTCAACTGGCAGCATCACTGGGGCAGAAGTGTTGACTGGATTTGGCATCCTTGCTCCATTTCTACGACCTGTTCCCATAAAACCATAAAATAGTCAGAGACTTGAATCAATACTGATAACAGGGATTCAAAGAAGTGTTATTTACACTTTGTGGTCATTAGAAAATGCCTCTGCATTGATTGTTCCCTTTATAATTTCAGGCCCGTTTCATATTGTGTAAGCACATATAATTGCACCATTCTGTTGTCGCTGAATACCTCACTTGAGGTTTTATTCAAATCCAGTTCAGGAAACGTAACTTTGTCTGAAAAGGTATATGCCATCGTCACAGCAACTACACTCATTTATTACAAATAAAAATGTAATCAAGGAGAAAATATCAGACTTTCTAATTGTATCCCTAGAGCATGAAATAATGTATAAATGTGACAATGTTAACCGGAGTGTAACAAATGCATAGAACTTCTATAGAAATGCATGTGTCACCACAAGGTCTCCTGTTCGAAATCTACTATCCTGCTCTTGCAGTTATCGGCTTTCCAGGTAGAAGTATATTTTATTTAATTGGAGTTTCATGAAGTGCTGGTTTATTGAATTAGTTTTCCGAATCACCACTTGCGAATCTTTGCGATACTGGTATTCATTCCCTGAACTATAACAGCATGTTTAGCTAGTTCAGCCAGAATTTCTTCTTAATTGGCAGACGTTTTTCTTCACATTACTTTTTTTCTTATATATCTTATGAAGCATACTAGTTCCACATTTTGAGGGTATAATTTATTTCGTTCATTCCCACAATTTATTGTTAACATATGTAAAAGTATTCTACAGTAGCAGCGTCGCTTCCCCATTCATTAGCTTAGTCTATGCATTATTTCTCATGAACATGTTTCAACATATTATGACACGCATGTGGAGAAGTTAGGACATCAAGCCGGTTCTCAACAACTTACTCTATTCACATTATTTTTATCCCGCTTTAATTATTTGTCATTTACCTATGAGGGGAAAAATATTCACCCTTCACAAATGTAATTTCTCGCACTTTTGATTTTGACTACTTGGGCTGGGTGCTTCATGAATCTGAAACTAATTTCACAGTGAAAACAGGTTATATTTTACTGTACAAAATTCTATTACTATTCAGTGACTGTAGAGATGCTATGTTACAAGTTTAATTCCACTGTGTTAATGTCACAGTTGCTCTGTGTGAATATTCTTTCAGTTATCATATGTAATTAACGTGTGCTACTGGCTTGTTTTTTGGGACTTACGTTTCATAATATCTATCATGCCTTAATAAACATATATCTATTGTTGCATTTTTAATGTTACATGTGATACCTTATTACAAGGGGACATAAATTTAAGGTGAAGGGTGGAAGGTATAGGGGAGATGTCAGGGGTGGGTTCTTTACCCAGAGAGTGGTGGGGGCATGGAATGCGCTGCCTGTGGGAGTGGTGACCTTTAAGCGGCAATTGGATAGGTACATGGATGGGTGCTTAAGCTAGGACAAATGTTCGGCACAACTTCGTGGGCCGAAGGGCCTGTTCTGTGCTGTATTGTTCTATGTTCTATGTTCTATAATCGTCTCAGTGTAAGTGTACATTTATTATGTTATTTGTACTCCTGCTCAAGACATGTTAAACGCAAGTTATATTCTGTTGCTGACATTCATTGTAGCGTAGCACTTCACACAATTAACTGATTGAACAGGAGAATTAAATGTTTAACTGGCTTATAAATTTACCGAATGAAGTCATTAAATTGGTATCAAAGGAGGTGTGGTTTTGGCAGGATGCAGGATAAATGCAGGAGTTCTCGTTTATAGAATCATTAACATTTGACTCGATCTGAAAAGGCTAATGCCCAAAACGTCAATTCTCCCGCTCCTCGGATGTTGTATGACCTGACGGGTTTTTCTAGCACCACACTCTCGACTCTGAACAATCAATTCCAAGAATCTCTGTACGAATCGTAGCTGGTTAGACCACATTGTCGTTTTGTTCTGTTCTCCCGATTAGTTGATTTTCTGACTTCCATGCATTGAACTCCACAAACGTTTTCTTGCTCCGTTCACTTCGTAATATTGCAACCAGTATCATTTTCGTTCTTTTTCTCTCTAGAATGAATAAAGCTAGAGCAGTTGAAATGTCTCATAACTGAGACTAGAATTTTTGATTTCAAATTCCCATTATATGAATAAAAATCTCACACAACACCTTGCAACTTTAAGATTATACATTTAGAAACAGACATTTCTCTGAATGAAATCTCATTATCTCTACACTACAGTGGTTCAGTTCGACATGAACAGTTCCAAGTGACTGTCATGGGAAGAGTTAGATACTTTGTTGCATTCTAACCAGTCTTTTCATTGCAAACTCAAAAATATGTCAATTGTCCGTTCTGCCGTACCTCATGAGGTTTTTGTTTTGTCAAAGTTGATTACAGGCATTTCAAACAAATAATTTGATGAATATCGCTATTTTTGAAACTCAAAACATATAATTTTTCTTGACTTACTGTTGTTTTTGTTCCTTGCGTGTCACACATTCGACGCATTATTCCTCGATTTCTTTCTCCCATTTGGTAATTCATTTTACCTATTCTACTTTTGGTTTTGAAGATTTTTTTGTATTAACTACGTGTTTCTATTATATTTCACTACTGACTTCGCTGCATCATTATGCTAATTTACTTTTAAGTTGGTTGATTGTACCAAATGGAGAAACATTGCTATACAAGAGATATTTGTTAATACAGGTCACTGTTTTGGAGATACACAATTGATTAAACGCTCTGAAAATTTTTAATGGAGGTTAAACTACATGTTTTCATGTTCGATCTCTGAAGGATATTAATTGTATTTTAACCTCGCTTTTTTTTCGATTGCAGCAAACTTGGCGGTAATACTGATATTGTCTCGAAAAACATGCGGGCTCTCTAAATGTATCACATATTATCTGGTGTCCATGGCAGTGACAGATCTCCAGGTCATTATCACGGCTGTGATATTAAGTCGCATTGCTGGAATTTTCTTCCCATTGAGTTTTCTGTCCATCACACCAGTATGCAGTCTTCGTGTTGCATTAATTTATGAAGCCATAGACAGTTCTGCTTGGTTGACGGTCGCTTTCACCTTTGATCGATTTGTGGCGATTTGTTGCCAGAAGCTGAAAATAAAATACTGTACAGAGAAGACAGCAGGCTGGATTATTGGAAGTGTTTGCACACTGAGCTGTATAAAGAATGCCTTCTGGTATTTTGTATTCGAACCTTTGTACATACTGAATGACACACCTTGGTTCTGTGTCCATAAATTAATGTTCTATGCATCACCCGCGTGGATTGTATTTGATTGGATGCGATCCATTTTAACTCCTTGTTTTCCCTTCATTTTAATTTTATTGCTCAATGTTCTGACTGTCAGACACATTCTAGCAGCCAATCGAGTCCGCAAGAGATTTCGATCCCAGAGTGCTGAAGAGAACCAAAATGATCCAGAGGTTGAGAAGCGGCGAAAGTCCATTGTGTTACTCTTTGGTATCTCAGGCAGTTTCATTCTGTCATATTTGCTATATTTTGTAACTATCTTCTACGTTCGAGTCAGAAGTGTGACTTACTCTTCGGGTTCCAGTGTAACTGATTCAATATCATTTCTTCAGGAAAGTGGATATATGCTTCAGTTACTGAGTTCCTGCATCAATCCATTTATTTATGCCGTGACACAGGGTAAAATCCGAGATGAGTTTAAGAATGGATTGAGATATCCACTTAATTTGTTTGGTAAATTATGTAAATGTTGAAAAGATACAAATATTATCTGTATTCTGCATGATTTTAGAAAAGGTTCTTCAAATTGCCCGTATTAAGTCTGACTTTCATTGAAAGCTGCATATATTTTGGAAACTTACTAAGAGTGCGACTGAAAAAATAGCATTAATATAAAAATTGATGTTGCAAATCGTTCTGATATTGTAATATGCTGTCAGATCCAGTGAATTTCTATCTGTCATGAGGGTGTCAGAATATCAGAATTAGTGCTGAGCAGCCACTGAGTCCGCATTTGGTTTATTAGTAAGCAGAACACAAGCTTCCTGCATGCGTTCAACACTGGCTTTCTCATTTTTCATCAATTGAGAATGATGACTGTATGCTTAGATTGGGGATTTATCCACAAAGCATACATGGCAGTACAAAGCCTTTTGAAACTGATCGAGGCATTCTCACGTCAGGAGTTCTAACTTGAACATCTTTTATTCAACTTGTTTGTTCAGAGTTAGGTCATCAGCCTGAAGTTAGTTGTGATGGGGATATAACACAACCTGAACAAAGATAACAAATGTCAGTTCTATAGCCACCAACATGATTTCGTCCGACTGGGCGTAAAAAAAAACACACTTCATAAACTGAATCTAACAATAGGGCTGAACTTCATATGGCATTTCTCTTCGAAGACTTATTCTCTTTCAATACGGTAACCAGGTATGTGAGAAAAGCACATGACGAATCATATCTGCATCATCTGTATGCATCAGTTTTATATATCGAGGTAATCGCCTACAGGCAGCGCGAAAGTACAATATGTGTCTTGAACAAAATCATGTGTAGTGAAATACCTGTCAGGAGATGACAAAAGTTTTGTGCATAGCTCTTTTCCTGCCTTCTGCTATATTGCTATCTTCACGATTTTTCACTGTTCCATCGGAAATAAAACCTTTCAAAAATGAGAGCGTCCATTACTTCAGAGGTCCTTTCTCCAGGTCACCACTCTGAAGTCGCCATTGCCACCAACTTCTATATATTCTTGCCCAGAACAGTGAATTCTAAATTCTAGTTTTAGGGCCAAGACATATCTTTATTTACCCACTTTGTGATTTTCCGTCTCGCAGAAAGTGGCAGCTTCCTTGAAAACGGGTTACTGTATCGTTGTAAACTGATGAATTATGGTGGTGCTAAATTAATTCGTTATTTTCTGTCTTATTGCTGTAAAATCAGCAGATTTCTGCGTCAATCTTACATTTGCATATTTACAGACGCTAATGTATTCCCGCTAGACTCTGGAACATTTCTTTCTTCTTCGCAAGTATTGAGATACTCATTGTTTTCTCACATATTACAGCTGCACGTGACAAAGTTTAAGAACGTATGATTGCTAATGTTCAAGAGAAAACGAATCAAAGACCAAATACCCCAATCAGTTTGAGTCAAGAGAAACTCGAATGTGTTTTACCACTCAGCCATTGTCCGGAACTGGAAGTTACGTCGTCGTACCAGGGTCAACAAGATTTTTTAGGTGAATATGTAGTTCAAATATTTGTGAGAGAAATGGGTTTGAATTTAGCGGGCATTGGCACTACAACAGCGAAAGATATAAGCAGTTCCAATGGGATTGGTTTTATCCATGTCTTGCAGAGCCTTGGGTAAAAACGTAGCTATGATTATGGATACATCTTTGAATTATAACTTAGGTTCCTGAGATAGTATAGGGAGGTGGGAGATCAGTTGCTTTGAACATTAGAGAATGAAAATTAAGCGAAGACGCAGAACAGCAAGGTAGTGCTGAAGCTGATTTTCTTTTCTAGTTACCAAAATGTAACTAAGGCGTCAGAACATTCAACCTTCAATTATTCTTTGAGGAGGTCACTAACCAGGTGGATGAGCGTTAAGCAGTATATATGGTGCATACGGATTTCAATCAGGCGTATGGTAGGCCATTGCATAAAATACGGAGGAGTGGGATTTAGGGTTATTTCACAGATTGGACCAGATATTGTCGAGCTGAAAGAAGACAGGTGGTTGATGGGAAACATTCATCCTGGAGTTTAGTTACTATTGGCATATCGGAAGGCTTCATTTTGGTGCACTGATGTTTGTCTTTTTTTTGTAAATGACTTGGATGAGGGCGTAAACGGATGGGTTAGTAAAGTTGCGGATGCCAGAAAGTCACAAAAACTGTGTAGAGTGTGGAAGGCTTTTGCAGGTCACAGAGAGACATAGCATAGCTGCAGAACTGTGCTGAGAGGTGACAAATTGAGTTTAATGTGAAATGATGGGAGATTATTCACTTTGGAAGGAGTAACAGGAATGCACAGTACTGGACTAATGGTAAGATTCGTAGTAGCATGGATGAGCAGAGGATCTTAGTGTCCATGTGAATCAATCCCCGAAATTCACCATTCAGATTGATAGGGTGGTTAAGAAGGTGTACGGTGTTTTCGGTTCTATTGGTAGAGGAATTGAGTGTTGAAATCACGAGGTCATGTTGCAGCTATACAAAACACTGTTGCATCCGCTCTTGGAGTATTGTGTACAGTTCTGGTCACCACATCATAGAGAAGATGTGGAAGCATTAGAAAGGGTGAGTGGGAGATTTTACAGGATGTTGCTTGGTTTGGTGGCAAGGTCTTATGAGGAAAGTCTGAGGGATCCGTGGCTGATTTCGTTCGAGAGAAGGTTAAAAGGGGAGTTAATCGAAACATGCAAGATGATCAGAGGATTAGATAGGGTGGACGGCGAGAGCCTTTTTCCTCGAAAGATGATGGCTAGCAGGAGGAGACATAGCTTTGATTTGACGGGTGGTAGATACAGGACATACGTTAAATGTTGGTTCGTTACTCAGTGAGTAGTCAGGGCGTGGTATACCCTACCTGCAGTAGTAGTAGACTCGCAAACTTTGAACACATTTCCATTTCCATTGGATAAACAAATGAAAGACAATGGAATAGTGGAGGTTACATGGTCTTCAGATTGGTTTCACAGGTTGGCGCAACATCGAGGACAGAAGGGCTTGTACTGCGCTGTTATATTCTAGACTTTATGTTCTATAAGTTTCTCAGCCCATTTTCACGCTTCCTCCCGGTAACCACTCATCCTCTTCATACACAAAAACTTATCCGTCTCTGTCTTACATGTATTCAATGAGCTGGCCTCCACAATCTTCTGTGATAGTGAATTCCATAGATTCACCACTGTCTGGCTGAAGACCTATCTCCTCATCTTCATTCTAAAAGACCGACCCTTTATTTTAAGGCTATGCCATCGGATCTTAATCTCTCCCAACAATGGAAACATCTTCACCATATCTCCGCTTTTCAGGACATTCAGTATTCTCTATTCTTCAGTTACATGCCCCTGCAACCTTCTGAACTCCACGAGTATAAACTCAGTCCTCAAACAATTCTCATATGTTCAGCTTTTCAGCTTGGGACCATTCTCATGAACCACCTCTGAACACACCCCAGGGTCAATACATCTTTCCTGAGATATCGGATGCAAAGCTGCGCGCAATACTGGAAGTGAGGTATGACTAGAGCCTTGTAGAGCCTCAGAAGTACATCTCTGCTTTTATATTCAAGTCCTCTCAAAATAAATGCCATTATTGCATTTGCTTTCCGAATCACTGAATCAGCCTGCAAGTTTAGCTTGAGAGAAATCGGGAATATACCTCTCAGTAGCTTTGCATTTCAGACTTCTGGTTTTTTCTGATTTAGAAAATAAACCATGCCTCAATTCTTCCTATCAAAATGCATGATCTCACATTTCCCACGTGGTGCTTCATCTGCCACTTCTTTGCCCATTCTCCTAACCGGTACAAATCTGAAACCTCTCCACTTTCTAAATGCTACGTGACTTTTGACCTATCGTTGTATCACCTGCAAACGTAGCTGGAATGACCAATCATGTTGGTCATTAATGTGTAAAGTGAAAAGTTGTCGTCGCAACACTGAACCTTGTGGACTTGTCAGCGGCTGCCATCCTGAGAAAGACCATTTTATCCCCACTCTCTCCTTTCTGCCAGTCAGCCAAGTCATTCATGCTAGCAGGAGAAAGTGAGGACTGCCGATGCTGGGGATCAGAGCTTAAAAATGTGTTGCTGGAAAAGCGCAGCTGGTCAGGCAGCATCAAAGGAGAAGGGGAATCGACGTTTCGGGCATAAGCCCTTCTTCAGGAATGAGGAGGGTGTGCCAAGCAGGCTAAGATAAAAGGTAGGGAGGAGGGACTTGGGGAAGTGGCGTTGGGAATGCGATAGGTGGAAGGAGGTCAAGATGAGGGTGATAGGCCGGAGAGGGGGTGGGGGCGGAGAGGTCGGGAAGAAGATTGCAGGTCAAGAAGGCGGTGCTGAGATTTTGCTAATCGGTCTGTAATTCTCCGTTTTTTCCATTACTCCCTTTAAAAATAGGGTGTCAATTTAGCGATTTCCAGTACTCTGGAACCTCCCATATTCCAGCGAATACTGGCACATCATCACTTCCGCCTCCTCTACCTCTTCTGTGATCTCCCTTATACCTCTAGGGTGTAGTCCATCGTTTCCAGGTCATTTATCTGTGTTCAGGCAATTCATTTTTAGCATCTTCTCCTTGGTGATGGTCACCATACTCAGCTCTGCCATATCACTCTCTTGAATGATTAAATGCAGGGAGATTATGCTTTAAATGTATGAACAATTCCTTCAGCTAAAATGAGAATAGTATCGTGGATTCCACATTAGAGCAGAGATATTATTAGAGATATGAGACTGATGAGGCTGCAGGGATCTACCAGAATTTGACTAACCATTTGGTTGTGAAGACAGTTTTGACCGACTGCGGTTGCTTTCTTTGGAACAGAGAAGACTGAGAGATATATGATTGAAATGGGCAAAACTGTGAGTGGCACTGAGAGGAAGAAACATTTCCTATTTTTCACCACTAGAAGGATACTGACAAATAACACTCCCAACAGTTTCTACGGATTTCTCCAATTCTTCACCATGTATCAGACAGGATAATGAACCCAGATTCTTCAGAGTACACGCTATGAGCCTACAACATTCAGAAGGGTCAGTGTCAATGCTCACTGCAGGAGTGATCACAGATTGACTGTCAGGTTCACACCCTCATGGATGTTCCAGGATGTGACGATTCACGCATTCTGGTGTATAGCCCACACGCACCAATTAAGCAGGGAATTCTAATAGAATAGAACAGAATCCCTACAGTGTGGAAACAGACCGTTCCAGAGAGAAATTAAGTGGTTGTACTAGTGTGAATGGGTTTGTGTTTCAGCAGATACATTTTGCTTCAAAGTCTCTGCCCGTATGAAGAACTTTGAAAAAGATTATTTTTAGTGTGAACACGTTGTTGTGTGTTGATGTGGGAATGATTGACTGACTGAATTTACTCCTATAATAGAAGCTACTGAAAGGTTTCTCCTCAGTGTAAGTGCGCTGGTAGACACTGAATGTGAATCTAGGAATGTGCGAGCACTTCTAATGAATTAATGAATTCATTCACACACAAGACAAAGTTGACTGACCTGTCCCCGGGTGAGCTTGCTGTTGTTGCTGAATGTTTAACAATCACCTGAACTTCTCCCACAGTGAGAGCGAATAGAGGAGTGGAAAGGCGGTGAATACACTGGTGCAGCGTT
This sequence comes from Chiloscyllium plagiosum, assembly GCF_037043375.1. Classification (NCBI taxonomy): domain Eukaryota; kingdom Metazoa; phylum Chordata; class Chondrichthyes; order Orectolobiformes; family Hemiscylliidae; genus Chiloscyllium; species Chiloscyllium plagiosum. Next base: position 23,465,240 of record NW_028270165.1, read on the forward strand.
ACTGAGTGGTGGGAGGTGTCTCAATCGCGGTGACAAAGAGGCTCCGTGACCTTCTCACACTTGCTGATTGATGTGAGGGTGGAGAATGCAGGGGAAAGAGGCAGAATCTCCAAGGCCCAAAATATCAGAATTTTAGAAAAAGCCGTTGTACAATTTTACACAAAGCTGATTGATTCGCATTTTATTTGGCAATTTAGCATGTAGAATTGACCTGGAGTTTCGCAGGAGATTGCTGTCTAGTGAGAATGTCGCTGGGCGAGTGATCCAGATGTTAATGCTCAGGTGATACAAGATCACAGCATTTGATGGAGTTTAGATTCTATTCAACAAATCTATAATCTATTGGCCATGCTATAAAACTACCATTTCTTGTTGAACAACTGATCTAGTTCATCAATGTTCTTGAAGGAAAGTATTCGGCCATCATTTCCTGGTCTGGTCTACATGCGATTCCAGAACCAAAATAATGCGGGACACTCGAACTGCCGACTAAAATTATCCATAGAGCCACTTTGTTGTGCAACAAAGAACAAACAATCACATCCAACCATTAAAACAGCCTTGTTTGCTAAAATCTGCAGAAACAGACCCAATAAAGTTAGTTCACTTCTGGAAGTCATTAACAATAAAATCCAAGCAGTTGTGAACTTGGAACTTGTTGTTGCAGCAGTTTGGATGAGTGAGCAATGTTTTACCCACAGTTAGAGCAGGTGAATAAAATCTCTGGTGGACACTGAGTTGAGAAGTTCACTTGAACACAGTCCACAAGTGAGATGACCTGAATGGTCACTAGCCAGAGTGAATACGTTGATGGCTCATCACTTCCCAGGAATTTTTACAGCACTTCCCATAGTCTGGGTGTTTGAAAGATCTCTCTTCAGTGAGTACTCGCTGGTCCATTAGCAGGTAGGATAACAAAATGAATCAATTCACACACCCATAGCAGATGATTGGACTTCCGGCAGCGTGGACTTGCTGGAGTCTCAGCAAAGTGGAGAAACAATGAATCTCCTGTCACACTGTGAGCAGGACAATGGTCTATCCGCAGTGTGAATTCGCTGGTCTCTCAACAAATATCGTAACTGACTGAATCATTTCCCAGACTCAAAGCGGGTGAATATTTTTGTTTCCCCATTATGAATCCGCTGGTGTAAGTCGGGATGTGTGACTGAAGCAACTGCCCGTTTGCTCCTTAGTGTAAGCAAATTGATGAGACATCAAGTCACTGAAACCTTCACAGCAATTACTACAATCGCACCATTTAAAAAAAGCCTCCAGAATGTGAACTCGCTTGTGTGTCAGTGCATTGGATAATCAAGTGAATCCCTTAACACAATCGGTGCAGATGAATGGTCTCTCCTCAGCCTAAAGTCGCTGGAGTAATATGAGTTGAGAGGAGTATCTGAACCCACTCCTTCCGTGAGAATATTTGAATGTTCTTTGGTCAGTGGGAACACATTGATTGGACGTCAGTTCCTTGGAAGGTGTAAGTATCTCCTAATGTCTGAATATTTAAAAACGTTCCACCTACTGTGAAGTCGCTGGTGTTACAGAAGATGGGATATCTGACTTAAGGCTTTCCCGCATTTGGAACAGGAAAATGGACTTTCCCCAATGTGACTGCGCTCATGTCTTTCCACCTCAGATGGGGATTTGAAGTAATTCTCACAGTGTCCACATTCCCATGATTTCATGCCAGTGTGAATGCATTTATGTGCCGAGAGGTCAGGTGATTTTCTAAATCCTGGCTCAAACATAGCATATATATATATATATATATATATATATATATATATATATATATATATATATATTCTTCACAATATAATTGTTGCTTTTATTGTTCATGTTCAAAATCGACGATATTTAAGTTAGAACACATTGTGTGTCAATATCAGATTCTGATGTGACATGTGATTTAATTTCCAACTTCGAAGCTCTCCCTCAATAAATTTCAAGTAGATAAATAGAATGAAACAAGCCCACAAAAACACAAAATTTGGGCATCGAGCTCATTAAATTATCTAAGAATTGTATACGAATTTACAAGCGCCCTAAGGGTGACCATGAAAACTGTTGATTTGTCCCTAAAACGGTGAAGGGCAAGGGCAGCAAAACCCGGATGTTCAGGGATATCTAGAGTTTGATTCAGATTACTTACAGTGTGGAAACAGGCCCTTCAGCCCAACAAGTCCACACCAACCCGCCACCCACTCAGACCCACTCCCCTACATTTACCCCTTGACCTAACACTAGGGGCAATTTAGCATGGCCAATTCGCCTAACCTGCACATTTTTGGACTGTGGGAAGAAACCGGAGCATGCGGAGGAAACCCACGCAGACACGGGGAGAACGTGCAAACTCCACACAGTCAGCTGCCTGAGCCAGGAATTGAACTGTGAGGCAGTAGTGCTAACCACTGTGCCACCGTGCCGCTCCTGTGCTACCGTGCCGCCCCTTTGAAAAGGCAAAAAAATGCAGAGATTATGTCGATTGTAATAAAAACAAGGGAGGTCCTTTAAAGGCACAGAGAGTACTCTGTGGGTATTTAAAATATTAATTAGGAGGACGAGTGACCACAAAATATCTTCAGCACAATTTATCAATGGAAGTCTTGAAAGCATTTTATTCGTGTATTTACAATAAGATTATTGCCAGGAAAACCGGGACGCAATTTAGAATCAAAAGGGGCAGAGGCACGTAGAGCCGGCGGACGTTCAGTAACACATTTCATTTGTATTCACAGTAGAGAATGACTTTGCAATTGAGATTTCAGTCCGATTGCTAAGGTTCTAGAACACATGAGGAATGTCAAGGAGCGCATGCGCGATGCTTTGCGGGCATCACTGTATATAAAGCCCAGAGCCTGTTGAGATATTGAGTCATACAAGTATACAGCACAGACACAGACCCTGCTGTCCAAAGAGCCCCTGTCGAGCAGATGTCCTAAATTAATCTAGACCCACGTTCCAGCATTTGGCGCATATCCATCTAACTTCGTCCGGATGCTCACTGAAGCTGTTACTTAGTATGATGACGAAACGTCTGAAAATCAGCCTCCAGCTCAGCGAGCATAGCGAATCCCAGAACCTCAACCTGATCTACAAATTTCGGTAAGTCAGATAAATGCTGTAATTTCTTCTTTCATGAGTGACGAAAGATCATCAGTTCATCAATGCAAACAATACAGTTAGGTAACCCAGCAATGAACTTATTCGTCAGTCTGAAAGGTAGCTGGACCGTTTTTCATACCAAATGACATGATTGTAAACCGATATAGTCCATTTGGCATTACGAAAGCCAAGATTGTTTTTGCTCTGTCTGACAGAGGTATCTGCCAGTTGCCTTTGAGAAACTCCAAATTAGAAATATAAGTTGCTTATCCACATCTTCGACACAGTCCTCCAACCGCGAATTGTATAACATTAATCTCTGTCATGGCGTTGACTTTGAGTTAGCCCACACATAACATTTGGGTACCATCTGGTTTTGGTGTCATGACTATGGATGAGCTCCAGTCACTGTAACTCACTTTGATTATGCCGTCTTGGAGCATGCGCTCTATGTCCTTCTGAAATTGCACCAACTTTAGAGGATCATGCCGATAAGGATGTTGCTTAATCGGGACACCATCTGTTGTATCTACATCATCCACAACGCGGTTAGTACTTCTCGGCTTATTTCCAATATCTGCCCATGTGACAGTAATTTCGATGTTCTTGTGGAAGGTAACACGATGACGAATCCCATTTTTTGCCAACTTCTTTAGTGTCCAATTTGATTTGAGACATTAGAATAGATTACTTACAGTGTGGAAACAGGCCCAACAGCCCAACAAGTCCACAACAACCCTCCGAAGAGCAACCCACCCAGATCCATTCCCCTACATTTACCCCTTTACCTAATACTACGAGCTATTTAGCATGGACAATTCACCTAACTTGGACATCTTTGGACTGTAGGAGGAAACCCACGCAGACACGGGGCGAATGTGCAAACTCCACACAGATAGTTGCCTGAGACGGGAATTGAACCCACATCTCTGGCGCTGATGAGGCAGCAGTGCGAACCACTGTGCCACCGTGCCGCCCCTGTCCAATTCAGAATGCTCTGAACTTGGTTCTTCCTTCTGTGCTGCAATTATTAACACCTTTTCCTCTTGCTTTCCTTTCCTGTCAAAATACCTTTTGAGCATTTTCACATGACACATTCTGTGAGATGGATTCCTGACTGGAGTCGTTATCAAGTAATCTACATCATTCCATTTCTTCCAGATTTGATAAGGTTTACTCAACCTTACTTTTAAAAGTTCATTTATTACTGGAAATAACACCCATACCTTATCCCCAATGGCAAATTTTCGAATTTGTAATTTCTTATCTGCATCCTGTTTCGTTGTATGCTGCGATTCCTGAAAGTGCTGTTTAGCCAACTCCACAGCTCTACTAAATCGTTCTCTAAAATTTGATACATAATCCAAATGTATGGTCTCTGAATTCTGACTTATTATTTTCTCCTTAATCGATTTCAACGGTTCTCTTGCTTCATTCCCAAAAATGAATTCAAAATGACTGAATTTGGTGCATCTTTGTTCGCAAAAAGTTCAAACGGAGGCTCCCTTATCCCAAACATCAGGATAGTCCTGACTGTAAGCCCTCAACATGGTCTTTAGTGCTTGATGCCATCTTTCTAGTGCTCCCTGCGATTCCGAATGGTACGCAGTCGATTTGAATTGCTTTATTCCTAAGTTATCCAAAACCTTCTTGAATAGCTTGGATGTGTAGTTTGACTCTTAACCTGACTGGATCTCTGTAGGTAGTCCGCATTTAGTAAAAAGAAGTGATTAATATTCTATAACGCTTGTAGCTGTGATATTGCATTTGGGATTGCCTCTGGAAATCTCGTCGATATATCCATTATTGTTAATAAATAGCTGTTCCCCGTTTTTTCATTTGAGATAGGTGACCTACGCAATCAATCAAGAATCTTGTAAGAAATTTTCCAAATGCTGGAATAAGCATTAAAGGTGCAAGGTTTATTACTGCGTATGGTTTTCCGATTAGCTGATATGTCGGACACGTCTGGCAAAATTCAACTACATCCTTGTGTAGTCCAGGCCAGTGAAAATGTCTTTGTATCTTAGCAAGTATTTTCCTCAGGCCTAAATTAACACCAAGTAGTAGCTTATGCGGCACTCACAGCACCTGCTTTCTATCAACGAGGCGCAAGTGAGATTGCAGATGCTAGAGATTACAGTCGAGTGGTGCTGGAAAAGCACAGCAGTTCAGGCTGCGCTCATTTCGAATGAAGGGATCCTGCCCGAAACATCGATTTTCCTGCTCCTTGGATGCTGCCTGAGCGGCTGTGCTTTTCCAGAACCACTCTAATCTTGCTCCTGCTGCCCCTACTGTCAAAACAAAGTGAAACTTCTGTTCATTTCTCATCTGCTTGGATGTGTGATGGTCGCCACTTCCTCATTAGACATCATTTGTTAAGTAACAACACACGGGGATGTATTCACTCTCCTTCTCTGGATACGCCTTTTGATACAACTGTTTTTTAATTATCATCTTTCTGCTGTAACTCAATAAGCTCAGCAGAGCGAAAGAAACTTGCATCTTTACTTAATTGGTCCTGCTCTGTCCCACTTATCTGATCAAAAAAGACTCTGATAATGCTATTTCAGCTTCCTTATCGGTGCCTTTTGATCGCTCCTCCTTCAGCTTGTGCATCTGTGACCTCGGTAAGACGCAACCACAGGAAATTTGTAAATACTAATGCTGCAATTGCCTGCGTCTTCACTGGCCTTTCAACTAGTGTAGGCAGCACGCCTAACAGTGAATCAGATATTTTTCTTTAGATTTCCAATAGTGTGGAAACAGTCCCTTCAGCCCAACAAATCCACACCGACCCACTGTAGAGTAACCCACCCAGACCTATTTCCCTCTGACTAATGCACCGAACACTCTGGGCAATTTAGCATGGTCAATCAACCTGACCTGCAACTCTTTGGCCTGTGGGAGAAAACCGGAGCACCCAAAGGAAACCCACACAGACACGGGGAGAATGTGCAAACTCCACACAGACAGTCTGCCCGAGGCTGGAATCGAACCTGGGACCCTAGTGCTATGAGGCAGCAGTGCTAACCACTGAGCCACCGTGCAAGGACAAATTGTATTTCTGGAGCTGAGAGTTTGTTCAATGCTACAACTACAAATTCTCCACTCTTCTCTGGACTCTAGCCTCAATTTACACAATTGAGCACTTCTTGTCTCACCATAGATTCATGTCACGAGCACTTTTTGGCAATAGTCCTTCATGAGTACGTATCTCCTCATCCTTCAGCATCACAGACTGAGAGGATCTTTTGTCCCTTAATATTGTGATCTCTTTACACTGCTACTCCTGGTCTATGTGCATAAACATGGCGCTTGCATGAATACTTTTTAAGCAGATCTGGCACTTCTGCTCCATCAACCTCTGATTCAAGTTTCTAGCTCCCATTGGGCTTTTTGTTACCGTGCCATTAAAACTTCAGGGCTTTTCCTGCTTTACTACATCTGGCTTTCTTCTAGTGCAACACTGTGATTTCATGTGGTCCACTTTATTACAGTGAAACACGGGAGCTTTCGAACTGCTTTGTCCCCTTCAAGGGTTTCCTGCTTATTCTGTGGTAAGTGCTCTTTATGATCTTCAAAGAACAAAGAAAATATATAGCCCAGCAATAGGTCATTCGGCCCTCCAAGCCTGAGCCGATCCAAATCCACAGTCTAAACCTATCGCCCAATTCCTAAGCATCGGTATCCCTCTGCTCCCCACTAACTCATGCATCTGTCTAGACGCACCTTAAATGAATCTACCGTGCCTGCCTCTACTACCTCTGCTGGCGACGCTCTAGGCACCTACCCTTCTCTGTATAAAGTACTTGTCATTTATATCCCCCTTAAAATTTTCACCTCTCACATTGAACGTGTGACCTCTCGTTACTGAACCCTCACCCTGGGAAAAAGGTTATCCCTATCTATGCTGTCCATATCCTTCATGATTTTGTAGACCTCAATCAAGTGCCTCCAAATCTCTTTTTTATCTAATGAAAACAATCCTAACCTACTCAACCTCTCTTCATAGCTACCATCTTCCATCCCAGGCAACATCCTCGTAAACCTTCTCAGCACCCTCTCCGAAACGTCCACATCATTTTCGTAATGTGACGACCAGAACTGTACACAGTATTCTAAATGCGGCCAAACCATGTTTTGTATAATTATAACAAAACCTGCCAGCTCTTATACTTAATACCCCGTCAGATGAGGACAAGCATACCGTTTGCCTTCTTGACCACTCTATTCACCTATGCAGCCCCTTTCAAGGTACAATGGACCTGAACTCCCAGATTTCTCTGCTCATCAACTTTTCCCAAAGCTCTTCCGTTTACAGTATAGTTCACTCTAGAATTAGACTTCCCAAAATCCATCGCCTCAAATTCACTGAGATCTGCCTTTCCCTTTCCAAGTGACGAATTCTCTTTGACCCAGTGTCTATCCCCATAGACTGAAATTGATTCTGGAAGCCAAACCAGAATGGACTGGTTCATAATCATCAGTCACTTCAGCTGCTAACCTGCCGTTTCAACTCTCTGCTCTTTCACATGAGTTCGTGGTGCTTCCTTGCTAAGGTTACTTTCTGCTTTTATGTCCACCCTTTTAAGCTGACTTCCATTTTTAAAGTGTCAATTTCTGAAGATCAAACACTTTCTCTTTCTCTCTATCTTCTGCTACTCTCTCATTTTCCCTCTCTTTTGCTTTTAATCGTAACTCCAACTGTATCAAAATCTGCTGCTTTTTTCTTATCTCTCGCCTCTAACCCAGCTACTTCATTTGCATTTAATTCTTGCCATCTTTAGGGATTCTGATGCTGTTTCCAGCAAGTGCAAATGCTGAGCTACTGCTGTAATGAACTCTCCTTTCCTCTAGAAGGAGGCAGCTCCAATCCTCGCTTGCCTTTTTATTCCTGCAGCTCGCCATTAACCATCTTTTGCAAAACTTCTATGTTCATCTCGTCCAACTTCACAAAACTCTTGGTGACTGAAAGAGACATTGCTATCTCAAGCTTTGTCTACGTAAACAAACCAAAAACCGAATTAAAGACACTAACACCTAACATTTGCTAATTCAAATCCGGCAAGGAGCTCCAAATCTGCTATGGACGAGGTAAGTTTACACAAATCATTTTTAAGCATGCAGTCCCGACCGTGACATTGTAACTTGTTTTGGTGAGTGTGCAGTTAAAATCACCCGTAGTAAGTTAGTTAGGTTGACTGCCAGGTTTTAAAACTAACAAAAATATAGTCACAAAATTCCGGAATGAACCATAAAGAAATGAATAAAAATACCCACAGAATTCAGTCTGTCCAAACCAGACTTACTAATGCTGTACTATATTTAGGAATATGCACAACAGTTCGAATAAACAAATCTCTTCAACACAGCGCAAAAAATGAAACAAAGTGTTATAGGTCGAAACTCGAACGGCCACGGGATTCAAAGATAAGTATTCATACTGTTCACTTACCTTCCTGGCAACCACTTGGTCCCAATGTCATCTCCGTTCTGTCTCACGCTACTCCCGGACAGGAAAAAGGTCACGAGATAGAAGGTAAATGTTTGTATTATTCGGTTAACTTTCGGGAGACTACCTGATCCCAATGTCACCTCCACTCTGTTTCCCTTTGCTCGTGGACAGGAAAAAGGCCCTGGAATTCAAAGGTAAGTATTTATACTTTTCACTTATCTTCTTGGAAACGTCCTGGTTCAAACGTCACCACCGTTCTGTCTCCCGCTGCTCCCAGACAGGAAAAAAGCTGTGAATAGTTGACAGGAAGTTGTCAAAAATTGGGATTAATTATTGAGTTCACTTCCAGAGATATTGAAGAATAACCGAAAGAGTTATTACTATCACATGAGGAGGTAAGTGGAAATACGCTGGAAATTACTAACCTAATTATGCATGGTGTTGATATAGGCGATAGTTATTGGCATACCCTCTAAGGTTGGCACATTTCAAAAGGAGATTGATTGCATGCTTTGAGAGGACATAATCGAAGTAAATTACAGAGAATGAGGCTTACCCATGGTAATTGTGCTAAAACTAAAACTGTTATGTATGGACTATCACAAAGACAATTCAGTTGCTAAGACTGATGCATATTAGATTCTGTGTTTGGAAGGCTGTGTTGAGAAGTTGGGAAAAACAACTTATATATCTAATTTGCACTGGCTCAGAGGATATTGGCAGGTACTTTTGTCAGAGAAAAGCAAAGGCAATTTCGGCTTTTGTAACGCCGAATGGATTACATCAGCTTAAAGTCATGTCTTTTGGCATGAAAAACGCGTCAGCCACATTTCAGAGAATAACCAATAAACTAATTTTTCGACTACCACAGTGTGTCATAGATATCGATGACCTGGTAATTTTTAGTCACACATGGAAGGGTTATTTGTAAGAGCGAAGTCATAGAGTCACAGAGATGTACAGCATGGAAACAGACCCTTTGGGTCAACTCGTACATGCCGACCAGATATCCCAAGCCAATCTAGTCCCACCTGCCAGCACCCGGGCCATATCCCTCCAAACCCTTCCTATTCATATACCCATACAGATGCCTTTTAAATGTTGTAATTGTATTAGCCTCTACCATTTCCTCTTGAAGCTTGTTCCATACACGTAACACCCTCTGTGTAAAAAAAGTTACCCATTAGATCTCTTTTATATCTTTCCCCTCTAACCTAAACCTATGCCGTCTAGTTCTGGATTCACGACCTCAGGGAAAAGACTTTGTCTATTTATCCTATCTATGTCCCTCATAATTTTGTAAACCTCTGTAAGGTCACCCCTCAGCCTCCGATTCCCCAGGGAAAACAAACCCAGCCTGTTCAGCCTCTCCCCATAGCTCAAATCCTCCAACCCTGGCAACATCCGTGTAAATCTTTTCTGATAACTTTCAAATTTTACAGTATCCTTCCGATAGGAAGGAGACCAGAATTGCACGCAATATTCCATTAGTGACCTAACCAATGACTTGTACAGCTGCAACATGACCTCCCAACTCCTGTACTCAATACGCTGACCAATAAAGGAAAGCATCCCAAACGCCTTCTTCACTATCCTATCTACCTGCGACTCCACTTTCAAGGAGCTATCAACCTGCACTCCAAGGACCTTACAATTAAGTGTATGAGTCCTGTTAAGATTTGCTTTCCCAAAATGCAGCACCTCGCATTTATCTGAATTAAACTCTATCTGCCACTTCGCAGCCCATTGGCCCATCTGATCAAGATCCTGTTGTAATCTGATTTAACCTTCTTCGCTGTCCACCACCCCTCCAATTTTGGTGTCGTTTGCAAACTTCCTAACCATACCTCTTACGCTCGCATACAAATCATTTATATGAATGACAAAAAGTATCACACTTGTTCAACTGATTTCCAAATGCAAGCGTGATGATAAATCTGACTAAAAGTGAATTTGCTGGAGGAGAAAGGAAAATGGATGTTTCGGCCAAAAGACCTTCATCAGGATTTCTATTGAAGGGCTTTTGCCCGAAATGTCGATTTTCATGCTCCTCGGATGCTGCCTGACCTGCTGTGCTTTTCCAGCATCACTCTAATCTTGAATCTAATCTCCAATATCTGCAGTACCCACTTCTGCCGAAAAGTAAGTGGATTTGTCGACAATTCATACCAAATGTTAGCCGCATTGGCTGCCACACTCACTGAATTGTTGAAGAAAACAACAAGTTTCAGTGAACAGCGACATGTCAGAAGACATCTGAAATCCTGAAACCTGCGTTAACCACTGACCTGGTATTTGCCACAGCTAATTACACAAAACCATTCACGGCATCTATTGATTTAATTGATATTTGTGTCGGTAGGGTCGAAGTCTTCAAGAAGATAGAAAGAAACTATCGGGAATATCTCCTAAAAGGTGAACATACATCACCAGAAATCTTCGACAGTTGAGAAGGATACTTTGAATTGATGCTGGTATTGGAACGATTTAGTGTTTATGTTTCCAGTATTGCATTTGAGACAATCATTTGCACGTATTGCACCCATTGAAGCTTGTGGAGAAATTTAAGGGCAAACATGTCAGACAGTTGAGATGGGAAGTTTTGCTACAACCATTCAATTTGAAAATTGTGCATATGGCAGGACGAGAAAACCTGATTGCCGACGCATTGGTGAGACTCGTATGAGGAAAGGAGGCATTCGATGGCAGGAATTCAAGAGACTGAATCAGAATATGGAAGTGCATGCTTGCACGTTTATAGTCGATATGAAGTGTATGTGTATTTGAGGATACTAACAATTTCAGCTTAACGGTTTTGAAATGAAGCCATCTTTGTGTATAAATGTTTTCTTTTCAAGGGGAGAGGTATGATGAAGCCGCTCCTTTAACAGGGTTATGCTGTTCTAGGCTAGCTTTCAGAGAGGTAATGGGGGACCCGGTGGTGCAGTGGTTAGCACTGCTGCCTCACAGCACCAGGAACCCAGGTTTGATTCCAGCCTTGGGCGACTGTCTGTGTCCCAAAGTCACAAGGATGTGTAGGTTCGGTGAATTGGCCATGCTAAACTGCCCGTAGTGTTAGGTGCATTAGTCAGGAGTGAATGTAGGAGAATGGGTCTGGGTGGGCTCCTTTTCGGAGGGTCATTGTGGACTTGTTGAGTCGAAGGGCCTGTTTCCATACTCTAGGTAATCTAATCTAAGCTCCGAAAAGTCTTAGAACTTGGAAGTACTCAGGAATGCCCTCATAAGAACGGGGTACGAAGCGCAACTCATCGACCGCCAGTTCCATGTGCCACGGAGAGGAACCGTAATGACTTCCCCAGCAGTGGGTGAATTCGTACCTGCAGAATTACATTTTACTTTGCTCAAAAACTGCATGAATCCATGTAAGATTCTGAAAAACCGTTTTTATAGATTAGAATCAGTCTGACCATTGTGACACAGACAACCTCACAGGGAGTTAACACCTCCAATACCTTAACTGGGTCAACATGACTCCAATTGTTAATGTGCACGTGAGAATGTAACTTTTGAAAAAAAAAGTTTTGCAATTTACATATGAAAGAACTGAAACCAACATAGTCATTCTGAAAGATGAGAAACTTAATAAACATTTCGAGTCATTTTCAATATATAATTTCAGTTACTTCACACTGGAATCTTTAGCAATAAATTCTGTGTCTGACAATCATACTCTCCACAATCACCTGATGAAGGAGCAGCGCTCAGATAGCTAGTGCTTCCAAATAAATCTGTTGGACTATAACCTGGTTTTGTGTGATTTCTAAGTTTGTACACCCCAGTCCAACACCGGCATCTCCAAATCATCTGAAAAGTCTGGTGTTGAAGGGCTTAATGCTTATTTTGTAACAGCGAACAGATACTGCCTCAGACCGAAGGGTTTCAATTAAAAAAAATCACGTGCACATTGAAAGAGGAGTTGCCCGTTCACCCAGCTTAGCTATCCTCTGATTTGGTTTCGATTTTAAGTTGTCTGAAAAAAAAGCTGCTAAACCCAAAGAAGCAGGTGCAGGCTGTTATTCTCTTTCTGAGTTCTATGCTTGAAGAACCTTTGTTTTATTTTACCTTTTGTACTAAGGCATATTTATGGAGTATGTTGCAAATATTTGGAATGACACTATCAAGTTAGGATAATCTGTTTAATTTTCGAAGAGGTTAAATTTGTTTGCATTCTGTTCTCTTTTGTTTGTGTTCATTCAGTAATCTTCTAAATAAATTCTGTTTTATTTGAAACTACGTAGGTTGACCAGCTTGACCAGAATCCTGGGATATCTGTCTTACATCTGCTTGAAATAACTATCAAATTTAGAGTCAGGTCCACTTTCCTGAAATGTTTTGAGGGGGTCTAGCCTGGTCGATAGCATATGGAATTAGAAAGGCTCAAAGGTGCTCTCAATGTGCTTGAGAATCTGGTGATGGATATTATGACAGAATCTTTCAAAGGATATCCTAGAATTCGTTGCATTTCTTTTTCCCAAAATCCTTTGGCCCTGGAAAAGTGCCCAAGCATTAGAAAACGGAAAATGTGAACCTTTCAAAGAAAATGGGAAGGAAGCAAAAGTCATGTAACTAGTTTGGTGAGCGTAACGTCTATTGTTGGCAAAGTGTTGAACCAATTAGTAAAGAACAGATAGCAGCATGTTTGGAAAATCATAATCACTTCAAGAAGAATCATATTTTTTCATGAAAGAGAATAACCAGGAAACAATAAATGGGAGTGAGCAGTTCTTTTTCAGTTTCGCAACCACAGGAATCAGTGCTACAAAAACAACTGTTTGCAAAATGTATTAACCTCTTGGAGGAATGAAATTAAACCACTATATCCAATTTTGCAGGTTACACATAAATCGGTGGAAAAAATAAACACAATTTTCATATAATTAGTTTAAGAGAGATATCGATCAGTTCAGTTAGTGAGCAAAATTTGGAAAGTGGATGATAACATGCGAAATTTTGAAATTGTCTTTAGGAAGGGAGAACAAAATAAGAGTGTGTTCATAAGGCTGCAACACAAAAAGACTTGCAGGTGCTTGTGCATGGAATATGGAAAGCTAGCACAACGCTACAGCAGGTAATCAGGAAGGTGAACGAAATGTTGGCGCTTATTTCAAGGGGATTCATGGATAAGAGTAGTGGAGTCTACTGTTAACTGGACAAGTTGCAGGCGAGACGATATCTTCAGCAGGGTGAGCAACTTGGTTCATATTATTTGAGGAAAGAGATCAATTCGTTGCAGGCAGTTCAGAGAAGGTTCATGAAGATGACCCGTGCTATAAAGAGATAAAAGCAAATTACTGCGGATGCTGGAATCAGAAACCAAAAGAGAAAATGCTGGAAAATCTCAGAAGGTCTGGCAGTATCTGTAAGGAGAGAAAAGAGCTGACGTTTCGAGTCTAACTGACCCTTTGAGCTCTTTTCTCTCCTTACAGATGCTGCCAGACCTGCTGAGATTTTCCAGCATTTTCTCTTTTGGTGCGATAAAGAGATTGTCATCCGATCGAAGGTTAAACACAGTGGAACTCTACTCATTGGAGGTTAGAAGAATCAGATGTGATCTCATTCAAACATATCGAATTATTAAGGTGTTTACCCGAGTAAATGCTGGAAAGGATAGTTCCCCTCATGGGAGAGTTCAAGACCAGCCTTACAATGAAACGGTGCCAACTAAACAGCGAAATGTGAAGGAATTGTGTCTCTCAGTCGTTTGTCAATCTTTGGACCTCCTTGTTGTGGTTCTGTTCGCCGAGCTGGGAATTTGTGTTGCAGACGTTTCGTCCCCGTCTAGGTGACATCCTCAGTGGTTGGGAGCCTCCTGTGAAGCCTCCTTTGGTCCTCCTTGTTGTGGACAGCTGTAGGGCAAAGTCTAGTATAAATTTAACGCTGACATCGAGAGTGTTTTTGGAGAGTGACTGTGATTTTTGTCTTTTTAACTGTGCTTCTTGTTTTCCTGATCGCTGCTCATACTGTGTATCACTGTAACATAACTTTGTTTTTACTTTCTCTATTCTGTAACTAAGGAGTTTTCCTCGGCCCCTTAGTACCTAAGATAACGCTGTAAGTGGCGGCGTACATACTATTCACTGTACTCGTTGAGTATTTGTGATAGTAAAGCTAATTCAACTCAATTCAATTCTTCTTCGTTTGAAAAATCAAATGATCGGGCGAATAGGCATGAAAGTGTGCATGATGGATGTCAGATCAGCCACCCCATTTTATGAATGATGGAGCTTGCTCTTTTGGGCGGGATGTCCTAATTCTATTCATATTTGTTATGTTACAATGACCATCATGTTCTTTTGTGAAGTTGGATACTATCTATCCTCATCATGTGGCAATATCACCCCTCACTGTTCACTTCGTGTTGATGTCCAATATGCCCGAAGCAGTTATTTTCTGAACATGTTTCCCACGTTGGACGTAAACCATTTGTAATGAGGTCCTGCGTTTCTGACGCCAGATGTGGTACTCATTAGGGTGTGTCGTTTCCTGTTACTTTCTGCACTGAAATAGTTCATTACTTCGTTCCTTGTTGGGGGGGGCGGGGTTATAATGAGGAGATTTAGGAAAAGCAACACTGTAAATTTAATAAGACTGAGTTTAGATTACTTACAGTGTGGAAACAGGCCCTTCAGCCCAACATGTCCACACCGACCGGCCGAAGCGCAACCCACCCAGACCCATTCCCCTAACACTACGGGCAATTTAACATGGCCAATTCATCTAACTCGCACTGTTTTCTGGACTGTGGGAGGAAACCAGAGCACCGGGAGGAAACCCACGCAGACAAAGGGAGAATATGCAAACTCCACACAGTCAGTCACCTGAGGCGGGAATTGAACCCAGGTCTCTGGCGTTGTGAGGCAGTAGTGCTAACCGTGCCACCCACTAAGCACTGATTATTCAACGCACATACACGAATTTAGGACGTTTAGACGATTTTTTTCTTTTGATGTTGACAATTATTTCTGCAAACGCCCAGTTCGAGTTAGAAACGGTCAGGGATAAAGGATTTGAACCTGCCTGACAGATATATTACTTTCACCTCTTGGTTACATCTGCAGGCTCCATACAGAATGTGATGTTCTTTCTTATTAACCACAGTCCAGCTAAAGGAAAGAAATGAAGCATTTGGCACCTTCGCTGTTCCTGTCACAATACCAAATAATTTGGCAGCTCATTGCTGCTGGTTATCAGAGGTTTATAGCATAGAAATGTCCCTTTGGTCTATTGAGTCTGCTATGGTCAGAAACAAACACCCGATTAGTATAATCAACAAAACAAAACAGACAAAGAACTGTGGGCGCTGGAAAGCAGCGAACGCCAGAAAACCTTCCAGGTGATTTCTGAGAAAGTGTCATCATAAAGTAAGATTTACTCTGTGTCTCTACCTGTCTTCGCCAATCTAACTTTCCAGCAGTTGGCACACAGCCTTGCCTAACTTTGCATCGCAAACATTAATCGAATACCTTCTTTATTCATGTGAAGATTTTCGACTCTACAACACTTGCAGAGTGTGAGATTCAGAATCCCAACTCCTTTTGAATGAAAAAAAATCGCCTTGTTACCATGAGGAAAATCCACTCTCCACCAACTCCATTCCAAGTACTGTCAGCAGGGCTTGGAGCTGTAGGGCGAAATCAGAATAAATTTCTTAATCCATCACTTTAGCCACTCAGCAAGGACTACAGAACCAAACAGTATTGCGTATTAATCTGCTTACTGCTCACACTCCGTAATTAGATTCTCATCAATGTCCAACACAAAATGATATACAGAACTGAAGAAAAACAACGCTAAACAAGTCACTCACTGGCACAAATCCCATGAAACCTACTTTCAGAATCACTACAATTACATTTTTCCTTGAATTGAAGCACTTCTGCCGGAAAAAAAATTGGGATGTTGGTGAGACGTTTATTCCTGAGTCTCCTCTTCGGGGATTGTGTCAATGATGCTCGAAGATGTAGTGAATAGGATATAATCTGCCTGCGTTTTCCTGAGCCTGTCCTCAATGCATCGCGAGGATAAGCCGGGATCTGACGATCTTCTGTCCTTGGGATGAGCACTGAGCCACTTTTGAAGCTACAGTCTCGACCACTTGACAGAAATTCTGCCCTGCTCTGATTTTATTGTCATCAGTATTAGCCACACAACACCTGGCGTTTAGGCCTGAAAAAATAGATTGTCCCTGAAATCTATGACTTTTATATTGGCGGAAATTTTCACAGATTTATTACAGTTTGAATGAGGTAATTCTTCCTTGTCTCCGTCGTAAATGGCTGAGCACTTGTTCAAGGATGTTCCCTTTGGTTCTGTAGTCCCTCAACCAGGCGAGTAATCGTTCCTATTTCTCCCCTGTCAGTTCGTGTAGGAATTGTGTATGAAATTTTGTTGCAGTTCTCCCAGTACCCTGGCGAGTCTTTCCAGCTTGTGTCCACAGCAACTAATCAGCCAAATTCCATTTTAAACTCTCAGGTTGTTTCAGCTGAATTATAATGGTAACCATCTGTTGGTGAAAAACCTGGAGGGAAATTTGAAAGACTTGTAGACCACACCAGCAGCACTATTGTTCGTATAATGTAAAGGCAAATTAATACTGCTCTGAATTAAAAGGAATTTGCTAAAATCTGTCGGATGTGTTAATTATAGAGATATCAAAATTATTCCCTCCTGTGGAGGAAGTGATGCACTTGTCTTCCAGGTGGTCAAAGACATGTGTTAGGAACGTGCTGCACATGTAGCCTTTGTCAATTGCTGTGTTGCATCCAGTAGGTGATATCCATTGCTGCTAAACAGAACCAGAATGCGAGTTACTCACTTCCCACCGACAAGCACAGGAATTCAGACAAGTAATCAAATTAAGCCCCTCGAGTCTGCTTTGTCATTCAGTAAGATCATGGCTGATTGGTTTATGATGTCGAACACTCCTGATAAGTTTTCAATCCATTGTTTCGCAGAAAGCATTGACCTCTGCAGATGCCATTTTTAAGATGACTTAAAATTAATTTTGCATCACAGAGGTGACTGTGAACAATACGGAATGATTAAGGATACGGTTAAGATGTTTTGTGGCCAAGATTTGTGTCATTCACGGCATTCACTGCATTGTTTTCACATGCAGGATTCTATGATTATATATGTCTTGAGTATGTTCTATGTAAGTGCCTAATTAGCACAATTTGCACAAGAAGGGTTTCGCATCGCTTACCAATAACTGGTGCCCTCGGACAGGAAAGAAAAATAACTACTCTGTCCACCCTGTGTGTTCTATAGTTGTTTCTACAGCCGTTTCCGCAGTTCAGTCACAGGCTCAGCCTTTAACGCGAGGTGATTCCCCAAACCGTCATTATTTCTTTATTTCTCGCAATCTTTACTTCTCAGCTTCCACATATTTCTTCACAGCTCTTTCGATAGTCTTAAAAGCGAAGTGTTGAACTGTACTCGTAATGCATCAGGGATGTATCGTGACGTGATAGTGAGAGTGGTACGTTTTTGATGTTGACGTCAGATGATGAAAAATGTTGGTATTTGCTGCCCATGGAGCATGTCCTGAAATGTTGTGAAATGCTGCCGAGATGGAGACCCGCAGCCACAAGCTGGAGAGGTCAAATACCTACTCAGACGTCCATGTTGGAAGTCGCTACGAGCATAACATTTCTCTGTGCCGCATGGGATATAATGAAATTCCAAATTAATCAGGTGAGAATAGAGAATAATGAGGTATACGTGGATGCAAATAGGTGTCTCACCACTTACCAGCAAGATTCTTGTCTCTCCCTTGACTCCTTAATTGGAAAATCTGACTTTTATACTTTGACATTGAGAATCTTATTTCCAGTATCTCATTATAGTTCGCCAAGAGAATCACCATTCCGCACGACATTCAGGGACCGAAGGAGTGTTTGAAACCAAACGAGGTCATTTCACGTTTCTCACATATTATGTAGAATCGCTGAAAGTGATGGACAGATGAATTTTGTCTTTTGGAAACATGAGATGATTCGGAGTTTGATGATCCGCGCTGACAAGGTGGTCTGAAGGGCGTGTTTGCATACTTTAAAAGTCCGATAGATTGATCAGTTTACTAGTGAAAATAAATTGAAATGAGAGAAGCGAAAATATACGTAATTAGGAAAAATGTCAACTGGTCTCGTGTTCTCTAAGATAATCTAATGATTAGGATTTGGAACTCACACTGTCATTGCCAGGGTTTGCTTTCTGGCCAAGGACAGAGGATTCATTCTGCTGGTGCAAAGTATTACACTGACCAGAATTCCTCATCGTGAAAACAGCAAGAACACAGCAGCCTTGTCAGATTGACTTCACATCAGAGATGAAAGCATTACATATGACCACGAACAAATCGTACATCTGTCTGCTCCTGAGCATTTAGACGCTCTGAAATACTGAGCTGCTAAACATAGACTCCGCTCCGTATGGAAATACATAACATTCATTAGGGCTTGTCAGTTTGAATACAAGAACAAAGAACAACAAAGCACACCGACAGACCATTGAGCCCTCCAAGCCAGCGCTGACACATTTTGACCTCCTGTACTAAAACTGCTTTCACTTACAAGATGGGTATCCTTCTGTTCGTTTCCTGTTCAATTATTCATCCAGGTGTTTGTTGAAAGCAGCAATTGAGTCTGCTTCCAACACCTCGCCCAGCATCGTGTTTCAAGACTCGCCAGCTTTTCTGTGGATATCTTGCCTCACACATCTCCTTCAACTCCCTCCACCCCAACCGACTCACCTGTGTATCCTAGCAATTGACATTTCAATGCTCAGAAAAGCTTACTCTCCATCAATGACATTCACAATTTATAAATTGCTATCATGTCACTTTCTCAGTCTCTCGCGCTCCAGCGAAAACAAACCCAGTGTATTCAACCTTTCTTCATAGCTATCATCCTCCAAAGCAGGAAAGTCCTGGTCAACATTCTGTATAACCTGGACAAAGCATCCACATCTTTCTGGTCGTGTGGTGATCTAATCTAATCAAGTATTTTGTGTTTCCTTCCAAACTCTGCAGAAAATAAAGGAATGGAAATAAAACTATCGCATTGAACACATACAGTCAATACACCTTTCGTTTCTTTAAGGCTCTACGAAGATTATTTGTAATATTCTCGGCTATATTAAGTAAAGTGAGAATTTGAAAGTTTTCTCTTTCCTTTATTTTGGCATTTGTATGCGCATGTCGGTTCACTTAGAGTCAGGGAGTTGTTCAGAAGAGAAGTAAACTTGGAAGGCTTGAAGGGCTACATCTCCATTTGAAGGATGGAAATAGACTCACGGGACGTGTTGTATCTGCAGCAGTGGGAACTGGATTCACTGGAGGGTGATGTGTCTGCAGGGGTGGGATTAGATTGATCCTATGCCTTCATAATGAATGGCTCAGCATTTATCTTAGAAGGTTAAACCTGATTGATATCAGTTACCATTTCGCAAGCAGTAAGAGGCATTAACACTCAGATAACTTGTTCAACTTCATCGTGATTTAATAGGTATAGTTAGAACCTCCTGAGAGAAGTAAATATAAAGTTGGGCGATCATCACTGGAGTCTTAAATGATAAGGATAAAAAAACCTTGATCTCAATTAAGTATATCCAGGAAGGCTATTGTTGGTTTAATGATAAACTTGTTGTGTTTTACTGCTCATTCTGGGAAGCAGCACATTTATACAAATAGTAATCACAACATCTCCATAAAATGCTATTTTGATTTGAAACTGTCATCAAAACTGTCTGTAACAGGGAAGATGTATAATCGAGAAACACCATTATACTGATAAACATCTCTTCACAACAAGTTATGCCTTGGTAGGAAAAAGAAGAATTCGAAGTGAGCCGCGCTGGTATTGCACCAAAGCCTAGCCACTAATGCGTATTTCTCCGCAAGATTAAGGGAAAGAATCGTGATAACTTTGCTTAAAAGTATAGCTGACAACGGTTTCCAAAGAACTGCACAAAACCTTTGGTTTTTGGAATGGTCTGAAACGAAGTGAAGACACGAAGGAGGTCCAGAACATAACGCCTACTTAAGCACGTTCATAAGTAACTGTTGTGCTCCCTTAACATTATTTAAATGAAGGAAAAATGCAGAAGTTATAGATTAGATTAGATTCCCTACAGCGTGGGAACAGGCCCTTCGGCCCAATAAGTCCACACCGACCCTCCGAAGAGTAACCCATCCAGACCGATTTCCCTCTGACTAATGCACAAATTCGCTGTGAGGTAGCAATGCTAACCATTGAGCCACCGTGCCGACATGTTCTCTGTGATTTCGTGACATCATACCTGATCTGAATCTTCACTTTATTTAACTGAGTTGGTACTGAAAACATTCAAACCTTAACCTCAGATTTCTGTTTGCTTCTGTTTTACAATTTTTACTTGATAATTAATTTTCAGAGGAATTTCAGAAAATATATTTCGGGCGGCACTGTGGCTCAGTGGCTAGCACTGTTGCCTCACAGCACCAGGGATCCGTGACCAAATCCTATCTCGGGCAACTGCCTGTGTGGAGTTTGCACATTTTCCCCGTGTCTGCGTGGGTTTCCTCCGGGTTCTGTGGTTTCCTCCCACAGTCCAAGGATGTGCAGGTTCGGTTAATTGTCCATTCTAAATTGCCCGTAGTGTTAGGTGCCTTAGTCAGGGGTAAATGTAGGGGAATGGTTCTGGATGGGTTGCTGTTCGGAGGATCGGTGTGGACTTATTGCCCGAAGCGCCTGTTTCCACACAGTAGGCATTCTAATTTAATCTATATTCAGCTTCCATAGGTCTTTTCCTGGCGTACTATCTCCTCAAATTAAGCTCAATGCTTTGAATTTATTTTTATCCTTTTCTTGCCTCCTTCCCTCGGAACTAAATCATTTTGCACTATTTTGCTCACAGAAGGATTTAAGCATTT
This sequence comes from Chiloscyllium plagiosum, assembly GCF_037043375.1. NCBI lineage: Eukaryota > Metazoa > Chordata > Chondrichthyes > Orectolobiformes > Hemiscylliidae > Chiloscyllium > Chiloscyllium plagiosum. The sequence goes on from NW_028270165.1 coordinate 23,486,746, forward strand.
GTAATATCTCAAGTGGATAAGACAAACCATCCAAATTCACAAAGCAACATGGCACGTTGAATGCTTCCTCCCCAGCTGCTTACATACTGCTGCATTGCACCGATGTCTTGGCAAATAATACAAGTGTTACTTGGGATGTTTTCTATTCATCCATGGGTAAGATTTCAATTGTCACTGCTGTTCATGTTGTCAGCTCTGAATGAGATTCTTCCATTTTATTTTTCATCTGGGACTTCGATTTTGCGGACATTTCAGAGACATGGACAGAGTAGGGAGAGAAACGGTTGTGGTCGGTTTGAGAGTTTGGACGTTTCAGTAAGATCAGGGAAGGTGGTAAAAAAGGGGTAGGTGAGATATTGTTCAACAAAAGGACAGTATTACGGTGGCAGATAGGACGTTTGATGATGATTTGTCTATCCAGGTAGTTTGGGCTAAGGTTAGAAACATGAAAGGGAAGGTCACCTCATTGAGAGCTTTCTATCGACCTCCGGAAAGTTTCACAGAAGCTGAGGAAAGGATTGCAAAGATGATTCTGGATAGAAGCGAAAGTAACTCGGCAGTTGTCATTGGGGACTTCAACTTTCCAAATATTGACTGGAAACACGATAGTCCGATCACTTTAGATGGGTCAGTTTCTGTCCAATGTGCGCAGGAGGGTTACTTGACACAGGATGAGAAAGGCCAATAAGAGGCGAGGCCACTTTGGATTTTGTCCCGGCTGAGTGTGTTGGATTTGGAGGTAGGTGAGCACTTTGGTAGTGGTGATCACAGTTTGGTGACGTTTACTTTAATGACGGAAAGGGACAGGCATATACCACAGGATGGCGTTATAGCTGGAGAGCAGGCAATTATGAATCGATTAAGCAAGACTAAGATGCAGACGGTGGGGAATGAAACTGCAGGGGAAAGGCACAATTGGAACGTGCAGCTTGTTCAAAGCTGTACTTCATAAATACGTACCTGTAAGATGGGGAGGACGTGGTCGAGCGTGGGAACTGTGGTTGACGAAAAACGTTGAATCTCTTGTCAAGAGGCAGAAGCAGGCTTATGTAAAGATGAGGCGTGAAGGTTCAGTTAGGGCGCATGAAAGTTACAAGTTAGTCGGGAAGAACGTAAAGCGAGAGTTAAGAAGAGCCAGGATGGGACTTGAGAAGTCTTTGGCTAATAGGATCAAGTAAAGCCTTAAAGCTTTCTGTAGGTATGTCAGGAAAAAAGAAATGGCTCGATTAATAGGGCCAGTCAAGAAAAATAGGGCGAAGGTGAGTTGGGAGTTCGAAGAAATGGGAGAAGAGCTAAATGAATCTTTATCATCAGTATTCACTCAGGAAAAAAAGACAACGTCGTTGAGAAGAATACTGAGATACAGGCTATTAGATTCGACGGGATTGAGGTTCATGAGCTGGAGATGTCAGCAATTCTGTAAAATGTTAAAATAGATAAGTTCCCTGGGCCAGACAACATTTATCCTAGAATGCTCTGGGAAGCTAAGCAGTAGATTGCAGAGCCTTTGACTTTGATCTTTATATCGTCATTGTCTACAAGAATAATGCCAGAGGGCTGGAGGACAGTAAATGTTGTCCCCTTGTTCAAGAAGGGGAATGGAAACAAACCTAGTTATTATCACCCAGTGAGCCTGACCTTTGTTGTGGACAAAGCTTTTTAAATGATCATGAGAACTAGTATTTATAATGATCTGGAAAGAAATGATTTGACTACGGATTGTTAGCATGATTTTGTGAAGAATAGTTCGTGCGTCACACATCTTATTGAGTTCTTTTAGAAGATGACCAAACAGGGAATGAAGATAAAATGGTTGACCTGGTGCATCCCGATTGCGGTAAAGCGTTTGATAAGTTTAACCATGGTGGAGATTCAAGATGGTGGCGACCCAGCAAGTCTGAGTCTGTCGTGCTCTGCCTAAAACTATGGCAAAGTGGCGCACCCGCCTTAGCCACACCTTTTAATTCATTCAAAATAGCTTTTCCCAGCATGCTTAGTCATTTTCCATCAAACTTGACTAGTTTTGTGTTGTTCTTAAAATGACTAAGGGCAAAAGTTCCCGAAGTTCGCAATAGGCAGGGACCCCTCCCCCACCCCTTCCATCAGCAGCAGAGACGTCCTCGGCCGCCTCAGGGGACTTACCCGCAGAGGCGAGCCTGATCTCTGTGATCAACAAGCTGCAGGACAGGATCGACGCCTTCATCGAAGAATCCAGGACCAGGTGGGAGTCATTCTCGGTCGTGCTGCAGAAGCGTTGGAGGGGTGGAGCAAAAGGCCACGACCTCGGAAACTACTGCCGCGTCGGTCTTGGCCGGGTGCGGCCTCTCGAGCAGCGAGTCCGGACCTTGGAAGAGCACATCGATGACCTCGATAATCGGGTCATGGAAAAATTATTTCGTTGCTGGGCCTTCCTGAGCAGGAAGAGAAAGGCCAGCTTGCAGTTTTTTTGGAGCAATGGCTCCCTCAAATATTAAAGTTGGAGTCCAGAAGAGGGCAGGTACAGGTGGGGTGGGCCCACCGGGTTGTTATACATACGCCCAGGCCGGACCAGCGCCCCCGCCCGGTTCTGTACTGGCTCCAAAGCTGTAAAGAGAAACAGATGCACCTGGAAGCCTCCAGAGTCCTGTGGAAGGATCCCCAGTCCATGATTCACAAGGGTTCCAGGATTATGTTCTTCCAGGATTTATCTCCAACCATGGCCCACAAGTGGAGGGCATTCGATGAGGCGAAGAAGCGCCTAAGAGACCTAAATATCCAATATCCCTTGCATTACGCAGCAACCCTGCACTTCAGCCACGAAGGATCCTATTAAAACTTTGGATCAGTGGAGATTGCTAAAGAATTTTTTGTATTCTCTTAAATAGACTGTAAGATTTAAATCGTATGGATAACGATTTTGCTTTATGCCCCCTTCCCCTCGCAGTTTACCCCTTCTTTCCTTCTCCATACCTTTTTTGTTCATTACTTCTCCGAGGGACAGGGAGGGGGCCTATTTGTTATTCATTATGTGATTTCTTTTTTTTACAGGCCGTATGGCTTATTTGGTTTATGTTGGAGGGGGTTTGTTTTGTCCTACTTTTTTTTAGAACGGGATTCTCTTCTTCTTTCAGCTTACTTAGTTTTCTAATAAACGATACGATTGTAACTTTGTAGTTTTATATATTCACCTAGGGGTTGGTGTGTGGGGGTGGGGGGGGGGGGTGGCGTTGGACACACTTTTAACTATGGATTTAAAGAACACTTGAATTTGTCTAATCCATTTCATAATGCCTGGGTCGATGGTGGGGCACTAGTTAGGAGAGGTTATGGTGGGGTTATTGATAGGTAGTTACGCCCTCTGAGAGCAAGGGGGAAAATCTACTTTCAAATATGTTTTGTATTTTTTTTTACTTAGGAATAGTTTTAATTGTATTGGTTTAAATATCTTAAAGAATATTTGCTTTTGTGAATTATTCATGGTCTTTACTCAGGGCATTTTGGGTGGGGTTCTTCCTCTTGGGGGGTCTCGGGCTTGCCTGGACGATCATGGCGAGCTATTCGCTTAGGTGGTGCACCTGGAATGTCAAGGGTAGTAATTCACCAATCAAAAGGAAGGAGGTACTATCAACCTTAAAAAAGAAAGGGTTGATATAGCTCTATAACAGGAGACAGATCTACTTGACAAACAGCTCTTAAAATTACAAGAGGCTGGATATGACCAGGCTTCTTTCTCATCCTTTAGATCAAAAAGTAGGGGAGTAGTCATTCTCATTTGGAAGAATCTTCCTTTTAAAATCTTAATCTAGATAAAAGATGATTATGGATAGTATATACTGATCAAGGCCCTGATAAATGGTTAGGAGTATGGCATTTTGAATCTTTATTGCCCCCTGGCACACCCCTTCAAATTTGTTTCAGAAGCGTCCTCCATGTTGATGGCTTTTGGGGCCATCAATTATAAGAGGAGATTTTAATTGTATTATGGACTCAGAGACAGATAGGATACCTAAGAGTACTATGGGTATATTTCTCAGATCCAGACAATTGGCGGATCTGAGTAAGGAGCTAGGGCTAGTAGTACAGTAGTAGATATGTGGAGGTGTCTTCACCCCCAGGGCAGAGACGTTACTTTCTACTCTAACCCATACGAATGTCATACTAAAATTGATATGATTTTTTTGCTCCCTCGACCATTTGAATTCTATATTATCCTGCAAAATAGGTAACATAGTAATTTCTGATCATGTTGCGGTATGTATGGAAGTTAAGACTAGGGACGACGGGACAGGCCCCCGACATTGGCGTATGGATTCCTTTTTAAAAAAAGATAGCAAATTTATGAAATAATTTTTCTCAAGACCACAAAACCTTTTTGGAAATTAATTCAGGTACGGCCAGTAACCTGTTGACGATGTAGGAGACTTTTAAAGTTTATGCATGAGGTTTGATCATCTCATGTTCTGCGACCCAGAAAAGACAAAAGGGAGAACAACAGCGCTTACTCGAGGCGCGCTTGAAGGCAGCTGATACACCATATGTTGATAGGCCCTCTATTACCATTCTACAAAAGGATCACAGCCCTTAGGCCAGCCTTGAATACCGCACTTACCCAAACAGCAAAGAGGGAACTATTATTTGCAAAGCAAAGACTTTATGAATATGGCGACAAGCCTGGCAGAACCTGGCGTATCTTGTTAGGTAAAGAAAATGATCCTCAAACTATTATGGCCATTAGGGAAAGTGCTGGTACTCTGACAGCCTTTACAAAGTTCTATTTTGAACTGTTTAAATCGCCGGACTGTGAGGATAGAACTAGGAAGATGGAGCCATTCTTCAAAAACTTGGTCTTTCCAGATTTAACCTCGGAGCAGGTGTCGACTCTGAATGCGCCTCTGGTAACCCAGGAAGTACTCGACGCAATTAGACAGCTTCAGAGTGGCAAAGCACATGGACCAAACGGATTCCAGGTTGACTTTTACAAAGAATTCATAGGGGAACTGGCTGGTCCACTTATAGACATGTATAATTACTCACATAGTCAGGGCTGCCTCACGCCTTCATTGAGAGAAACAAATATTTCTCCCATTCTTAAAAAAGGAAAAGCCCCAGAAGATTGCTCATTCTACAGACCAATATCCTAGCTAAATGTAGATTTTTAAATCGTTTTTAAAACGTTAGCATTAAGATTGGAGATGGTCTTATCATATATGATAAAAGTGGACCAGACGGGGTTTATCAAGGGATGTAGATCATCTAACACCATTAGAAGGGTCTTAAATACGATAAAAGCCGGTCAATAGGAAGGAATATCGGGGATAGTTGTCTCCTGGATGCAGAGAAGACATTTGACCGGGTTGAATGGTCATATCTTTTTTTACACAGTGGAAAGGTTAGGTGATGGAGAGGTATTTTCTAAATGGGTCTCAATATTATATAATGACCCCAAAGATTTAGGTTTGGATAGCTTCAGCTTGGTTAGGGGCTGTCGTCAAGGATGTCCTCCCTCACCGTTATTATTCACGCTAATAATTGAACCACTAGCAGAAGCTATGCGAACCGACTCTAACATAGTGGTTCCAAGGGTTGGTTCAGGTAAACATAAAATCACTCTCTGTGCTGATGATGTCCTCCTGTTCTTACGTAATCCTTTGATATTCGTACCCCGCTTAATTCAAGTAATTAATCTATTTAGTATGTTCTCAGTCTACAAAATCAAATTTATGAAATTGGAGACCATGCTGTTGGGTGATCTCGCTAGTATATCCAATTTATCGGACAGATCTTGTTTTCCCTTTCGGTGGTCACTGGAGGGCTTTCAATACTTAGGTATTTTTACCACCCCAGTATTTGGTCAGCTGTATAAAGCCAATTTTATATACCTACTGGAGAAAATAAGGGAGCATCTTCAACGCTGTGGAGATCTCCCAATATCCTGGTTAGGCAGAGTAGATCTAGTTAAAATGAATATTCTGCCTCGTCTCTGATATCCTATGAGAATGTTCCCTTTGATGTTGCCGAGACTGACGTTATATAAAACTCGGTGAGCGTTTGGGGCGAGTCAAAACTGCCTCATATTTCTGATGTAAATCACATTGCGCCTTCTCCATTGTTACAAATCTTCCCCATACATGCAGTCTCTTCCCAATTTACCAGTTATGTTGCAGATTCTCACTAAACCTTTGCAGAAGCTCACAATCAACCATCCAAAGAAGATCCACTAACGTTCTAATGACAGAAATATGTAAAATTCCGCACATGTTCAAAACAGTTTCCTTCCCTTTCCTTTTAATGTTCTGCTCGTTTTCCTTTCTGCACTTATTCCCAACAGCCTGAACAAAGGAATACTTGACGCCTCATCGCGACATAGAATTCTTTCACATCTTAACACGCACCATTTTCTGTAATTCATCATCCCCAACGTCAGCATCAGTAGAACTGTGGAGATTGATACCATGTTCAAGGGAGAGAAAGCGAGGGAAACGATTTCACGTTTGGTCACGAACTGGATGCATAATGAACAGAAAAGAATTTCCAGGAAAATTGATGTAGAAAAATAGAAGGGGCCTTTGTTTTAAACAGAATGTGATTCTCATGTCGAACAAACCTGCTGCGGAAATGATGGATTGGGTACAAAACAAAAGGCTTTTGGATAATTACATGAATGGGAATGGTTTAGCGGATCTGTGCCAGGAACAGGCAGGCGGGGCTACTTTGTTGTGGCGTTATGTTCAGAGTGGACCGATCGATTTGTTTACGGCCTGTATGACGCTATGTCTGTAGGAATGAGATTCTTCTTTCTTTTCAATATTCATTCATGACATGTAGGCAATATTGGCAAGACCAGATCTTGTTGTGAGTACCGAATTTCCTTCAGTTGTGTGGCTTGTTCGGCCATTAGAAAGACCAGCTCAGAGCCAATGACATTGTTTCTCATCTGGAGTTGCCGATAATGCAGATTGGGCAAGGAATGCAAATGCCATTTTTTTGTATAGGGCATAGATGAACCACCAAATTTCAAACAAATTCACTAAAATCTACTCCCAGTAATGGCTAGCACTGTTATGTAGTAAATTTTACCATTTGCTAGAGGGGACTTTGAGCCTATGTTTCCATAGTATTTGCGTGGATCTCTGGGCGACAACTACAGTGACATTACACCAATCCCTCCGTCTCCCTATAAAACATTGAAGAGAATGTGGCATTTCTAGTTGTATTATGCACACTTGTAAGTGTGGCCAGAAGAAATTTGCTCATCTAAATTTAAACAAAACAAATGTTCAGTTGATGGTTTATTCAGCATCTGGACTGAGACAGGGTGGAGACTGAGGATGTTATGGAGCTGATGGGAGACAGGATTGCTGCTAGAGATATTATGGCGGATGAAGTCAGCTCATGGCAAAGTTACTGCTCGAGGTGGTAATTAGTTTGGATTCGAATCAGACACTGCCACTTACATAGTTCGAAAGGAATGGAGTTCATGAAAGTGAATTACTACAATGTCTGTCTTATTTTCAGTATTTATGTAATGCGGACAGTATTTCAGTTCAACGCGATTTACAGATGGATAACACTTGGAAGGATAGCCGCTCGGATAAAGCAACTGGCGCATTCAGGTCACTAGCATCACGAAGATTTAGCAAGTAATGTGTGTCGAATCCTAGTCGATCAGTGTTCATAGTGGATTTACAAACGAAAAACAGAGAAGCATTTCTGTAACTCTGACTGAGACTCCACAATGGTGCGTTGTGCCCTGACACCAGAGTCAAAGGTATATCTGAATGGGCACAGGCCATTCTGAACACATGTGGTCCGTACTGTTGCAAACAACATCGGCAGAAAGACAGATAAGGTCCTGAAATGAAAATTGATGGTATTGAATAGAAAATGTAAAATCAAGATTTCTCGGCTTGTGATATCATTATTAATCCCTGTGCCACGTGCTATCGAGGCTACAACTGGGAAAACAATTCAGTTAAATGTGTAATTAAGGAAGTTATGTAGGTGAGAGAGTTATAAGCATCTGTATCACTGGGATATATTCCAGAGCATGTGGTGTCTGTGCAAGAGTAGCCAGTTGAAGTTAAACTAGAGGCGCTCCAATATCCTAACAGAGACGTTGGCTTGTGTCATTCGGCGTTGGAGAGACACGTTAAAATATTGTGATTGAGGGAAGAAAACCAGAGCAATAATTCAACATATAGAATGTGTGAATAGAAGAGAGAAGCTAAATCGAGAATGCATAATATGAAGAATAACAGGTCCAGAGTAATGAACACAGCAGGACTGAGCTCTGGAATGTATTTATTTTCATGGAAGCAGAATAACACATAAACGAGATGAGATTACAAAATGGAATATTACATGTAACTACGATGCTGTCGTCATTACAGAAAATCGGTCAACAGAAGGACAGGACTGGATGTTCAATTTATTAAGACATAGATTTTTCAAGAGTGATACGAGAGATGTAAAAGTGTTGTGGTAGTTAGAATGTTGATCAAGAAGGAAGTCACAGCTGTACAAAGAGAGAACATCGTGCAGGAATCATCTTGAAAGGCCATATGTGTATCTTTCAGAAAGGGTGAAGACTCTTTGGTCCAACTCGGCCAGGATTGCTAAGTTAACGTCGTCTAATTTCCAAACAGTTGCCCATTCTTTCTAAAACTTGCCTACCTACGCACTTGCCCAAGTGTTTTGCTAATGCTCTAATTGTGCTCATCTTGACAACTTCATTTGATACATTTTTCTATGTATTCTCCGAACTCTGTGAAAATGTTGCCGCTCTAGTCCCTTATTTTCAACTTTTCTTTCTCATGTTGAAACTATGCCTCATCTTTTGGAATACCTCCCTTTGGGGAAAGTACCTTGTCTATTCATCTTATCTATACCCTTCATGATTTTATATACATCTAGAAGGTCACCACTCAACATCCCACACTTCAGCAGAAAAGAGTGCCAGCCTATTCAGGCTTTCATTCTAACTCAAACTTTTCACTTCCAGTAAAATCTATGAAATTATTTTTGCACCTTCAACAGTTTGATAGCACCCTTCCGATAGTGGAGCGACCAGAATTGTATGAAGTCCTCCAAATCTAGGCTTCTGAATGTCTTGTGCAGGGGTAACATGATGTCCTAACTCCTACACTCAGTACTCTGACCAATGAAGTGTGCCCAGCACGTTCACCATATTTTCTATCTGTGCCACCACTCACACAGAACTATATACCTGCACCATTTGCATTCTCTGTTCAACAAGCCCTCTTAGGGCTGTATCATTAACTGTTGTAAGTTCTGCTTTGGTTTTCATTACTAAAATATATCAGTCTCTCAATTCATAAAAAATAAACTTCACCTGCCAGTCTGCAGCCCACTGAAAGTAGAGATAAATCTCTTTGTACTTTGAGATAAATTTCTTCACTGTCTAACAATTTTTGTCTCATTTGCAAACTTGGGACAATATCTCACACTTTCTCATCCAAATCATATATATATAAATAATGAATAACAGTCGATCTAGAATGAATCTTTGTGGCATACCGCTGATCACAAACTTCCAGTCTGAACAACAAGCGATTACCATCACACTCTGTCTCCTACCGCCAGCTGTTCCTGATCCCATAATAATCATCCTACTAAATAGTCTACCAACTTGTGCCATGTCGAAGGCCTTGTGAATGTCCGTGTAGATCAAATCTATTGTCTGCCTTCATTGACCTTCTTGATCACTTCTTCAAAAACTGGGTCAAGATAGACAGACAAGATTGAGCACACACAAAAGCATGTTCAGGATTCTTTATCAGTCGTTAGCTTTCCAAATGCATATGGATCCTATCTCTCAGAGTCCCCTCCAACAATGTATCACTAGTGATGTCAGCCTCACCAGTATGTAGATGGACAGACACGATTCACCACACACACAAAAGCATGTTCAGGAGTCTAACTCAGTCCTTAGCTTTCCAAATGCATATGCAGTCTGTCTCTCAGAATCCCCCCCCAACAAAGCACTCACTATTGATGTCAGTCTCACCAGTATGTAGGGTCATGGCTTTTCCTTGCAGTCTTTCGTAAATATTTGGGCAACTTTATCTAACCACCATTCTCTAGCACCACACCCGTGGCTGTCATGATACTAATATCTCAGCAAGGGGCCGGCAATTACTTCCCAAGTTTCCATAATACCTTGGGTAGACTTGATCAGGTTCTAGAAATTTATCTACGATTATGCCTTTTAAGATATCCAGAACCTCCTCTTAGAACATAGAACATTGCAGCCTAGTTCAAGAACTTCAGTCCCCGACGTTGCACCGACCCATAAAAACAATCTGAAGCCTACCTAACGTACACTATTCCATTATGATTCATATGTTTATCAAATGACCATGTAAATGCCCTCAAAGTTGACGAGTCTACTACTGTTGCAGGCAGAACATTCCATGCCCTTACTACTCTCTGAGTAAAGACACTACTTTTGACATCTGTCCGATATCCATCATCCCCCAATTTAAATGTATGTCCTTATGTGCTAGCCATCACCATCCGATGCAAAAGACTCTCACTCTCCATCCGATCGATAGCTCTGCTCATCTTGTATGTCTCTATTAAGTCAACTTTCAACCTCATATCTAATGAAAGCAGCCTCAATCCCTCAGACGTTCCTCGTAAGATGTTTTCTCCATACCAGGCAATATCCTGATAAATCTCTTCTGCATCCTTTCCAATGTTTATACTCCCTTCCTTCCAGAAATACTGCAAGTGCAGCCACACCAGAGGTCTGCACAGCTTCAACATGACCTCACGGCTCAGAAGCTCAATCTCTCTAACAATAAAAGCTAACACACCGTATGCCTTCTTAACAACTCTATCAATCTGGGTAGCAACTTTCAGGGATCTACATACATGGAGACCCAAATCTCTCTGCACATCCACACGACCAAGAATCTTACCATTAGCCGAATACTGTGTTTTTGTTACTCCTTCAACAATGATTCACCTGGCATTTTCCACAATAAACTGCATTTGCCGCCACTCAGCCCAGCTCTTAAAAATCGCGAGGCGCGATCTACCTATCACAAAACCGTGTTGGCTACCTCTAATCAAATCAATCCTTTCGATATGATTATAAATCCTATAATCATATAATCATTTATAATCATTTCCAACACTTCAACCACAACTGAAACAAGGCTCACTGATCAATAATTAGCAGTGTTGTCCCTAGTCACTTTCTTGATCAAGTGGGTAACGTTTGCTACTCTCCAGTCTTCTGGACTATTCCTGCAGAAAATGATAACATAAAGATCCAAGCTCAATATTCTACAATCTCATCGTTAGCTTAGCAGAGAATCCAAGGAAAGCTCTTATCCAAACCAGCGTGCTTATCTATTTTCACACGTTCAAGGATTGCAAAACCACCTCCTTATGAAACTCAACCACATCTAGACTAATAGCCTGTATCTCAGTAATCTACTTGACAACATTGTCATTTTCCAGTGTGAATACTGGCGAAAAATATGCATTTAGCTCCTCTCCTATGTCCTAGGACACCACGTCCAAGTTTCCAATACTGACCTTGACTGGCACTAACTTTACTCTCGTCATTCTTTGATTCCTGACATTCTGAAAGAAAGCTTTAGGGTTTTTCTTGATTGTACCTGCCAAAGAATTCTTGTATCCCCTCCTGGCTCTTCTTCACTGTCTGTTTTGGTCCTTCCTGGCGAACATGTAACTCTCAAGCGCCCTAATTGAGACTTCACGTCTCATCTTTACATAATACTTCTTTTTCCTCTTGACAAGAGATACAAATTATTTAATAAACCGTGGCACTCTCGCTCGACCACTTCTTTCCTGCCTGGCAAATACATATTGGTCCTGGAAGACTGAGGTGTAGCATATGTTGTGCTATTACTCAAGAAGTGCCGCCAAGAAAATATTAGAGATTATAAATTCGTCAGCTCAACATCTGTAGTGTGTAAGTCTCTTGAGAACATTCTGAAGGATGAGATGAACAAAAATTTGGAAAAGCAGGTTTTGATTAGGAATAGACAACATGGCTTTGTATCTGGAAGGTCATGCCTTACAAATTTGTCAGAGTTCTTTGATGAAGAGACCAGCAATGTTCACGAGACCAAAGATGTAGGAGTAGTGTACATGGATTCAAATAAGGCATTTAATAACGTTCAACATGGTAGGCTGCTCTGGAAGTTTAGATCATATGGAACCCAAGGCGAGCTGGCAAATTCGATACAAAATAGGCTTGATGATAAGAAGCAGACGATAATAATGGAAAGCTGCTTGTCGGTTTGGAGGCCTGTGACTAGTGGAATGCGTTCGGGTTCTTTGCTGGGCCCATTATTGTTTGCTATCTGTATCAATGCTTTCAATGACAACGTACAAAGCATGATTAGTAAGTTTGCAGATTACAGGAAAATAGGCAGTATCGTGCAAAGTTAGGAAAGTTATCAGAAGATGCAGCAGAACCTTGATCAGCTGGGAAAGTTGCCTGAGAAATGGAAAATAGAGTTTAATGTACATAAATGTGAGGTAATGCATTTTAGAAAATCAAATCAGTTAGGTGTTTCAGGGTGAATGACACAACTTTAAGATGAGTAGTGTAAAAGAGTGATCTTGGACTTCAGACTCACAGTCCTCATAAAGTCGAGTCGCCGATGGAGAGGCCAGTTCACATGCTGAAATTCATCAATCAGGGCATTGACCATAGAAGTTGTGAAGTTTAGTTGTAGTTACACGGGACGTTGCTAAGTATGCAATTAGAGTATTGTGCTCAGTTTTGTTCATCTTACTTTAGGAAGGATGTTATTAAGCTGGAAAGAATGCAGAAGAAATTTACAAGGATGTTCCCTGGACTTAGAAGTCTGAGTTATAGGGAGATATCGGACAAGCTGGGACACTTTTCTTCAGAGTATAGGAGACTGAGGGAGGCGGGTCGTGTAGAGCTGTATAAGATCACGAGAGACATGGATAGGATGAATGTACTCAGTATTTTTCCCAGGATTGAGGAAGAGAGGATAAGAAGGCATGAGTGTAAGGTTCAAGGGGAAAGAATAAAAGGGAACCCGAGGGGCCACTGTTTTTTACACAGAAGTTGGTACACATATGGAATGAATTGCTAGTGGAAGCGATTGAGTCGAGTACATCAAGAACTATTAAAAGGCATTTGGACAAATACATGGATCGCAAATGCTTAGAAGGATATGGACCAAGAGCAGGATAATGCGGGTGGCGTGGACAGACACTTTTGTCAGCACGGACCAGTCTGGGCGAATGGGCCTGCCTCCATGCTGTCTCCATACGACTCTATGAATCTAAATCAACATTGTGTTTGTTACATCGAAGTCACTTCCATTTTCCTCTTCTGAAACCATTGAGACTGTGTGCATGCATTTTATTACTTCCCAGAATCCCTTTAAATGTTAAGGTAATTATTGCATTTAGACGTTTTAGAATATCAAGGCATTTGAGATTTAACGTAATTTTTATCAGGATGTATGGAAGTGTACCCAGGCTCAGTGCATTCGAGATTCCTGATGTTCACTGCAATGATGTTTTCCCACTCTACTTCTCCAACACAGAAATGTTATTGATGAATGGCTTTATGGGTTGAGGTTGCCTCATGAATCACTATAATTCGAAGTTGAAATTCTACAAATAGGTTCAGACTTCAGTGTTTCTATTTTCTAAAAGGAAAAATCAGGTTTATCCATTCCACATCAAGTAGAATGGGTTAGTTGGTATTAATCAACTACGGGTAAACGAAAGGGGTTGGGGAGTAATTTCGTGCACATAAGAACGACATCCATCTCTACTGTCAAGTGGGTATGTCCACCGAGATGGGAATTCGATTTGCAGACGTTTCATCACCTGTCTAGTTGACCTCTTTGGTGCTTTGGGTCCTTTTGTGAAACGCTGCTGTACTGCACCTTATGGAATGTATTTGGTTCCGTATTTGTTCTTCCAGCTGCCGTTTCCAGTCGTTCACTGTAGTGACCGGTATATTGGATCTTGATCAATGTGCTTGTTGATGCGGTCTGTGGCTGGCTGCCATGCTTCTAGGAATTCTGTGGCTGACCTACGTTTAGCTTTTCCTATGATCATTGTGCAATCTCAATCGAATTCATGGTCTTGGTTATCACAACTGGTTGTGACATTTAGTGGAAGTTGCTGTACATGGATGCAGGTTGTTAGTTGCATGTTTTTTTTCCAATTTGTAGTGTTTTGTGCAGTCTTTCTATAGAATTCTGCAAATTATGTCTGTCTTGTACATGATGGGTACAGGGTATTTTGTTCTCGTGAGTAGATGTCTGAGTCTGGCTGTCAGTTTATGGTCTGTTGTGAATCCGACTGTTCGGTGAAGTCTGGCAATCAGTTCTGATACCTTTTCATGTAAGTTAGCGAGGCCAGTGAGTTATGTCGTGGCATGCCCTCGACGTGTTGTTCGTCTGTTAGGCAGCGGCAGATGAAGTTGCAGGGATATCGTTCTTGACAAATACATTGTAGAGCTGTTCTTCCCTTCGACGGTCGGAGTGTTGCAGTACACTGAAGCCCATTTGAGTAGGGATAATTGCAGCCTCTCTTGCACATGTTTGGGTGTTTCTACAGTAATTAAGGACATGGTCGTTATGTGTGGCTTTCTTGCTCACTTTTGTGGTGCATTCAATATTCTGTGTTCTTGTACACATCCAGAAATGGGAGTCGATTGTTGGCTTGTTTCTCTTTCAGAAATCTGATCCTTGCAATTACGGTGCTGCTAATCTGGTGTGTATTCTCTTAATGATTTTTTCAAAAGTGTCATCTTCGTATATGATCCAGAGTTTGCACTGGATTTGCCGAGAGCTGTTTGTTTCAATCTTTGCATCGCTGTTTCTGCTATGAACCCAGAAATGGGAAAGACGACAGGTATTTCATTGATCTGTTTCATATATTTGGTTGTTGAATGTAACGTGTGTCGTCAAGGCTAGGTCTCCCCCAATCCCTCCTCCATGTCGTGGACCCTTAGATCGATGGATGGTCTGCAGGCTTAGGTTCATTCCTACCAACTTGCATTATCCCGTTCCAAGGTGAAGTTTGATGACTTGTAACGAAACTCCTTCGTATACAGTGTAACAAATGGGCAGTACACAAAATCAATTTTCATTATGCTATCTGTGGCACAGAAAAAAAAATCATATGGCTCATTCAAGATCATGCAGCTGTCAAATATCATCAACAGATTTAGCCCTTCAGCCCATCCTATAAAATTACCTCTCAACTGATTAAATGAGGTAGGAAAAGGTGAACGCAGGTAAGCGGTACGACCTGGTTGTTCGATGGGAGGAATTGATTCAGTTGGTATCTGGAAGGATTGGTTAATGAGAGGAATAAAAGGCGGGGGAAGGGCTGGAAACGGAGTCGTGGGATGGGACGGGAGCATTTTGAAATTGGAGAACTCAGTGTTAAGTCTTCTGGGCTATTCGTTGCTCAAGCAGAAGTATAAGCACTCGCAGAGATCTTGCGTAATGAAATAAATAACTGGAAGATGCCCAATTCATTTTGAGGTCCGATGCCTTTAGGGAAAAAATAATAAAACTTATCTCCTGGAGATCTCTTTGTGAGCCAGTCTGTTTTCCTCTCAGCAAATTTATGCCACCACAAAGAACATTATCCACAAAATTGATTTACCCATAGAACTTGTCCTGCTTGGGAATGTAGTGGACACTTGGCACCGCAGTGAGCACAAACGTATTAGGCAGCTTAATATACTTCCATGAACTATTTAGTTAATGATGGACATTAACATTTAATAGCACATGATGCATCAATTTATTGAATACAAATCAATTTGAGTCTTTTCACATAGGAATTTTACAGCGTGCATTTATGTGTCACTGAATGTTTAGATGCCTGATAAAACTTTTGGAAATATCCAAATTATTCAACAAATGCGCATGCTTAAAAAGATTTTTTTTTGATGCAATAACGATAACATTAATGATTAGACTCTCATTCAGATTGTTGGGACGAAGCTGTGTTCAACTGGCAGCATCACTGGGGCAGAAGTGTTGACTGGATTTGGCATCCTTGCTCCATTTCTACGACCTGTTCCCATAAAACCATAAAATAGTCAGAGACTTGAATCAATACTGATAACAGGGATTCAAAGAAGTGTTATTTACACTTTGTGGTCATTAGAAAATGCCTCTGCATTGATTGTTCCCTTTATAATTTCAGGCCCGTTTCATATTGTGTAAGCACATATAATTGCACCATTCTGTTGTCGCTGAATACCTCACTTGAGGTTTTATTCAAATCCAGTTCAGGAAACGTAACTTTGTCTGAAAAGGTATATGCCATCGTCACAGCAACTACACTCATTTATTACAAATAAAAATGTAATCAAGGAGAAAATATCAGACTTTCTAATTGTATCCCTAGAGCATGAAATAATGTATAAATGTGACAATGTTAACCGGAGTGTAACAAATGCATAGAACTTCTATAGAAATGCATGTGTCACCACAAGGTCTCCTGTTCGAAATCTACTATCCTGCTCTTGCAGTTATCGGCTTTCCAGGTAGAAGTATATTTTATTTAATTGGAGTTTCATGAAGTGCTGGTTTATTGAATTAGTTTTCCGAATCACCACTTGCGAATCTTTGCGATACTGGTATTCATTCCCTGAACTATAACAGCATGTTTAGCTAGTTCAGCCAGAATTTCTTCTTAATTGGCAGACGTTTTTCTTCACATTACTTTTTTTCTTATATATCTTATGAAGCATACTAGTTCCACATTTTGAGGGTATAATTTATTTCGTTCATTCCCACAATTTATTGTTAACATATGTAAAAGTATTCTACAGTAGCAGCGTCGCTTCCCCATTCATTAGCTTAGTCTATGCATTATTTCTCATGAACATGTTTCAACATATTATGACACGCATGTGGAGAAGTTAGGACATCAAGCCGGTTCTCAACAACTTACTCTATTCACATTATTTTTATCCCGCTTTAATTATTTGTCATTTACCTATGAGGGGAAAAATATTCACCCTTCACAAATGTAATTTCTCGCACTTTTGATTTTGACTACTTGGGCTGGGTGCTTCATGAATCTGAAACTAATTTCACAGTGAAAACAGGTTATATTTTACTGTACAAAATTCTATTACTATTCAGTGACTGTAGAGATGCTATGTTACAAGTTTAATTCCACTGTGTTAATGTCACAGTTGCTCTGTGTGAATATTCTTTCAGTTATCATATGTAATTAACGTGTGCTACTGGCTTGTTTTTTGGGACTTACGTTTCATAATATCTATCATGCCTTAATAAACATATATCTATTGTTGCATTTTTAATGTTACATGTGATACCTTATTACAAGGGGACATAAATTTAAGGTGAAGGGTGGAAGGTATAGGGGAGATGTCAGGGGTGGGTTCTTTACCCAGAGAGTGGTGGGGGCATGGAATGCGCTGCCTGTGGGAGTGGTGACCTTTAAGCGGCAATTGGATAGGTACATGGATGGGTGCTTAAGCTAGGACAAATGTTCGGCACAACTTCGTGGGCCGAAGGGCCTGTTCTGTGCTGTATTGTTCTATGTTCTATGTTCTATAATCGTCTCAGTGTAAGTGTACATTTATTATGTTATTTGTACTCCTGCTCAAGACATGTTAAACGCAAGTTATATTCTGTTGCTGACATTCATTGTAGCGTAGCACTTCACACAATTAACTGATTGAACAGGAGAATTAAATGTTTAACTGGCTTATAAATTTACCGAATGAAGTCATTAAATTGGTATCAAAGGAGGTGTGGTTTTGGCAGGATGCAGGATAAATGCAGGAGTTCTCGTTTATAGAATCATTAACATTTGACTCGATCTGAAAAGGCTAATGCCCAAAACGTCAATTCTCCCGCTCCTCGGATGTTGTATGACCTGACGGGTTTTTCTAGCACCACACTCTCGACTCTGAACAATCAATTCCAAGAATCTCTGTACGAATCGTAGCTGGTTAGACCACATTGTCGTTTTGTTCTGTTCTCCCGATTAGTTGATTTTCTGACTTCCATGCATTGAACTCCACAAACGTTTTCTTGCTCCGTTCACTTCGTAATATTGCAACCAGTATCATTTTCGTTCTTTTTCTCTCTAGAATGAATAAAGCTAGAGCAGTTGAAATGTCTCATAACTGAGACTAGAATTTTTGATTTCAAATTCCCATTATATGAATAAAAATCTCACACAACACCTTGCAACTTTAAGATTATACATTTAGAAACAGACATTTCTCTGAATGAAATCTCATTATCTCTACACTACAGTGGTTCAGTTCGACATGAACAGTTCCAAGTGACTGTCATGGGAAGAGTTAGATACTTTGTTGCATTCTAACCAGTCTTTTCATTGCAAACTCAAAAATATGTCAATTGTCCGTTCTGCCGTACCTCATGAGGTTTTTGTTTTGTCAAAGTTGATTACAGGCATTTCAAACAAATAATTTGATGAATATCGCTATTTTTGAAACTCAAAACATATAATTTTTCTTGACTTACTGTTGTTTTTGTTCCTTGCGTGTCACACATTCGACGCATTATTCCTCGATTTCTTTCTCCCATTTGGTAATTCATTTTACCTATTCTACTTTTGGTTTTGAAGATTTTTTTGTATTAACTACGTGTTTCTATTATATTTCACTACTGACTTCGCTGCATCATTATGCTAATTTACTTTTAAGTTGGTTGATTGTACCAAATGGAGAAACATTGCTATACAAGAGATATTTGTTAATACAGGTCACTGTTTTGGAGATACACAATTGATTAAACGCTCTGAAAATTTTTAATGGAGGTTAAACTACATGTTTTCATGTTCGATCTCTGAAGGATATTAATTGTATTTTAACCTCGCTTTTTTTTCGATTGCAGCAAACTTGGCGGTAATACTGATATTGTCTCGAAAAACATGCGGGCTCTCTAAATGTATCACATATTATCTGGTGTCCATGGCAGTGACAGATCTCCAGGTCATTATCACGGCTGTGATATTAAGTCGCATTGCTGGAATTTTCTTCCCATTGAGTTTTCTGTCCATCACACCAGTATGCAGTCTTCGTGTTGCATTAATTTATGAAGCCATAGACAGTTCTGCTTGGTTGACGGTCGCTTTCACCTTTGATCGATTTGTGGCGATTTGTTGCCAGAAGCTGAAAATAAAATACTGTACAGAGAAGACAGCAGGCTGGATTATTGGAAGTGTTTGCACACTGAGCTGTATAAAGAATGCCTTCTGGTATTTTGTATTCGAACCTTTGTACATACTGAATGACACACCTTGGTTCTGTGTCCATAAATTAATGTTCTATGCATCACCCGCGTGGATTGTATTTGATTGGATGCGATCCATTTTAACTCCTTGTTTTCCCTTCATTTTAATTTTATTGCTCAATGTTCTGACTGTCAGACACATTCTAGCAGCCAATCGAGTCCGCAAGAGATTTCGATCCCAGAGTGCTGAAGAGAACCAAAATGATCCAGAGGTTGAGAAGCGGCGAAAGTCCATTGTGTTACTCTTTGGTATCTCAGGCAGTTTCATTCTGTCATATTTGCTATATTTTGTAACTATCTTCTACGTTCGAGTCAGAAGTGTGACTTACTCTTCGGGTTCCAGTGTAACTGATTCAATATCATTTCTTCAGGAAAGTGGATATATGCTTCAGTTACTGAGTTCCTGCATCAATCCATTTATTTATGCCGTGACACAGGGTAAAATCCGAGATGAGTTTAAGAATGGATTGAGATATCCACTTAATTTGTTTGGTAAATTATGTAAATGTTGAAAAGATACAAATATTATCTGTATTCTGCATGATTTTAGAAAAGGTTCTTCAAATTGCCCGTATTAAGTCTGACTTTCATTGAAAGCTGCATATATTTTGGAAACTTACTAAGAGTGCGACTGAAAAAATAGCATTAATATAAAAATTGATGTTGCAAATCGTTCTGATATTGTAATATGCTGTCAGATCCAGTGAATTTCTATCTGTCATGAGGGTGTCAGAATATCAGAATTAGTGCTGAGCAGCCACTGAGTCCGCATTTGGTTTATTAGTAAGCAGAACACAAGCTTCCTGCATGCGTTCAACACTGGCTTTCTCATTTTTCATCAATTGAGAATGATGACTGTATGCTTAGATTGGGGATTTATCCACAAAGCATACATGGCAGTACAAAGCCTTTTGAAACTGATCGAGGCATTCTCACGTCAGGAGTTCTAACTTGAACATCTTTTATTCAACTTGTTTGTTCAGAGTTAGGTCATCAGCCTGAAGTTAGTTGTGATGGGGATATAACACAACCTGAACAAAGATAACAAATGTCAGTTCTATAGCCACCAACATGATTTCGTCCGACTGGGCGTAAAAAAAAACACACTTCATAAACTGAATCTAACAATAGGGCTGAACTTCATATGGCATTTCTCTTCGAAGACTTATTCTCTTTCAATACGGTAACCAGGTATGTGAGAAAAGCACATGACGAATCATATCTGCATCATCTGTATGCATCAGTTTTATATATCGAGGTAATCGCCTACAGGCAGCGCGAAAGTACAATATGTGTCTTGAACAAAATCATGTGTAGTGAAATACCTGTCAGGAGATGACAAAAGTTTTGTGCATAGCTCTTTTCCTGCCTTCTGCTATATTGCTATCTTCACGATTTTTCACTGTTCCATCGGAAATAAAACCTTTCAAAAATGAGAGCGTCCATTACTTCAGAGGTCCTTTCTCCAGGTCACCACTCTGAAGTCGCCATTGCCACCAACTTCTATATATTCTTGCCCAGAACAGTGAATTCTAAATTCTAGTTTTAGGGCCAAGACATATCTTTATTTACCCACTTTGTGATTTTCCGTCTCGCAGAAAGTGGCAGCTTCCTTGAAAACGGGTTACTGTATCGTTGTAAACTGATGAATTATGGTGGTGCTAAATTAATTCGTTATTTTCTGTCTTATTGCTGTAAAATCAGCAGATTTCTGCGTCAATCTTACATTTGCATATTTACAGACGCTAATGTATTCCCGCTAGACTCTGGAACATTTCTTTCTTCTTCGCAAGTATTGAGATACTCATTGTTTTCTCACATATTACAGCTGCACGTGACAAAGTTTAAGAACGTATGATTGCTAATGTTCAAGAGAAAACGAATCAAAGACCAAATACCCCAATCAGTTTGAGTCAAGAGAAACTCGAATGTGTTTTACCACTCAGCCATT
The DNA here is from genome assembly GCF_037043375.1 of Chiloscyllium plagiosum. Classification (NCBI taxonomy): domain Eukaryota; kingdom Metazoa; phylum Chordata; class Chondrichthyes; order Orectolobiformes; family Hemiscylliidae; genus Chiloscyllium; species Chiloscyllium plagiosum. Next base: position 23,507,998 of record NW_028270165.1, read on the forward strand.
GTCCGGAACTGGAAGTTACGTCGTCGTACCAGGGTCAACAAGATTTTTTAGGTGAATATGTAGTTCAAATATTTGTGAGAGAAATGGGTTTGAATTTAGCGGGCATTGGCACTACAACAGCGAAAGATATAAGCAGTTCCAATGGGATTGGTTTTATCCATGTCTTGCAGAGCCTTGGGTAAAAACGTAGCTATGATTATGGATACATCTTTGAATTATAACTTAGGTTCCTGAGATAGTATAGGGAGGTGGGAGATCAGTTGCTTTGAACATTATAGAATGAAAATTAAGCGAAGACGCAGAACAGCAAGGTAGTGCTGAAGCTGATTTTCTTTTCTAGTTACCAAAATGTAACTAAGGCGTCAGAACATTCAACCTTCAATTATTCTTTGAGGAGGTCACTAACCAGGTGGATGAGCGTTAAGCAGTATATATGGTGCATACGGATTTCAATCAGGCGTATGGTAGGCCATTGCATAAAATACGGAGGAGTGGGATTTAGGGTTATTTCACAGATTGGACCAGATATTGTCGAGCTGAAAGAAGACAGGTGGTTGATGGGAAACATTCATCCTGGAGTTTAGTTACTATTGGCATATCGGAAGGCTTCATTTTGGTGCACTGATGTTTGTCTTTTTTTTGTAAATGACTTGGATGAGGGCGTAAACGGATGGGTTAGTAAAGTTGCGGATGCCAGAAAGTCACAAAAACTGTGTAGAGTGTGGAAGGCTTTTGCAGGTCACAGAGAGACATAGCATAGCTGCAGAACTGTGCTGAGAGGTGACAAATTGAGTTTAATGTGAAATGATGGGAGATTATTCACTTTGGAAGGAGTAACAGGAATGCACAGTACTGGACTAATGGTAAGATTCGTAGTAGCATGGATGAGCAGAGGATCTTAGTGTCCATGTGAATCAATCCCCGAAATTCACCATTCAGATTGATAGGGTGGTTAAGAAGGTGTACGGTGTTTTCGGTTCTATTGGTAGAGGAATTGAGTGTTGAAATCACGAGGTCATGTTGCAGCTATACAAAACACTGTTGCATCCGCTCTTGGAGTATTGTGTACAGTTCTGGTCACCACATCATAGAGAAGATGTGGAAGCATTAGAAAGGGTGAGTGGGAGATTTTACAGGATGTTGCTTGGTTTGGTGGCAAGGTCTTATGAGGAAAGTCTGAGGGATCCGTGGCTGATTTCGTTCGAGAGAAGGTTAAAAGGGGAGTTAATCGAAACATGCAAGATGATCAGAGGATTAGATAGGGTGGACGGCGAGAGCCTTTTTCCTCGAAAGATGATGGCTAGCAGGAGGAGACATAGCTTTGATTTGACGGGTGGTAGATACAGGACATACGTTAAATGTTGGTTCGTTACTCAGTGAGTAGTCAGGGCGTGGTATACCCTACCTGCAGTAGTAGTAGACTCGCAAACTTTGAACACATTTCCATTTCCATTGGATAAACAAATGAAAGACAATGGAATAGTGGAGGTTACATGGTCTTCAGATTGGTTTCACAGGTTGGCGCAACATCGAGGACAGAAGGGCTTGTACTGCGCTGTTATATTCTAGACTTTATGTTCTATAAGTTTCTCAGCCCATTTTCACGCTTCCTCCCGGTAACCACTCATCCTCTTCATACACAAAAACTTATCCGTCTCTGTCTTACATGTATTCAATGAGCTGGCCTCCACAATCTTCTGTGATAGTGAATTCCATAGATTCACCACTGTCTGGCTGAAGACCTATCTCCTCATCTTCATTCTAAAAGACCGACCCTTTATTTTAAGGCTATGCCATCGGATCTTAATCTCTCCCAACAATGGAAACATCTTCACCATATCTCCGCTTTTCAGGACATTCAGTATTCTCTATTCTTCAGTTACATGCCCCTGCAACCTTCTGAACTCCACGAGTATAAACTCAGTCCTCAAACAATTCTCATATGTTCAGCTTTTCAGCTTGGGACCATTCTCATGAACCACCTCTGAACACACCCCAGGGTCAATACATCTTTCCTGAGATATCGGATGCAAAGCTGCGCGCAATACTGGAAGTGAGGTATGACTAGAGCCTTGTAGAGCCTCAGAAGTACATCTCTGCTTTTATATTCAAGTCCTCTCAAAATAAATGCCATTATTGCATTTGCTTTCCGAATCACTGAATCAGCCTGCAAGTTTAGCTTGAGAGAAATCGGGAATATACCTCTCAGTAGCTTTGCATTTCAGACTTCTGGTTTTTTCTGATTTAGAAAATAAACCATGCCTCAATTCTTCCTATCAAAATGCATGATCTCACATTTCCCACGTGGTGCTTCATCTGCCACTTCTTTGCCCATTCTCCTAACCGGTACAAATCTGAAACCTCTCCACTTTCTAAATGCTACGTGACTTTTGACCTATCGTTGTATCACCTGCAAACGTAGCTGGAATGACCAATCATGTTGGTCATTAATGTGTAAAGTGAAAAGTTGTCGTCGCAACACTGAACCTTGTGGACTTGTCAGCGGCTGCCATCCTGAGAAAGACCATTTTATCCCCACTCTCTCCTTTCTGCCAGTCAGCCAAGTCATTCATGCTAGCAGGAGAAAGTGAGGACTGCCGATGCTGGGGATCAGAGCTTAAAAATGTGTTGCTGGAAAAGCGCAGCTGGTCAGGCAGCATCAAAGGAGAAGGGGAATCGACGTTTCGGGCATAAGCCCTTCTTCAGGAATGAGGAGGGTGTGCCAAGCAGGCTAAGATAAAAGGTAGGGAGGAGGGACTTGGGGAAGTGGCGTTGGGAATGCGATAGGTGGAAGGAGGTCAAGATGAGGGTGATAGGCCGGAGAGGGGGTGGGGGCGGAGAGGTCGGGAAGAAGATTGCAGGTCAAGAAGGCGGTGCTGAGATTTTGCTAATCGGTCTGTAATTCTCCGTTTTTTCCATTACTCCCTTTAAAAATAGGGTGTCAATTTAGCGATTTCCAGTACTCTGGAACCTCCCATATTCCAGCGAATACTGGCACATCATCACTTCCGCCTCCTCTACCTCTTCTGTGATCTCCCTTATACCTCTAGGGTGTAGTCCATCGTTTCCAGGTCATTTATCTGTGTTCAGGCAATTCATTTTTAGCATCTTCTCCTTGGTGATGGTCACCATACTCAGCTCTGCCATATCACTCTCTTGAATGATTAAATGCAGGGAGATTATGCTTTAAATGTATGAACAATTCCTTCAGCTAAAATGAGAATAGTATCGTGGATTCCACATTAGAGCAGAGATATTATTAGAGATATGAGACTGATGAGGCTGCAGGGATCTACCAGAATTTGACTAACCATTTGGTTGTGAAGACAGTTTTGACCGACTGCGGTTGCTTTCTTTGGAACAGAGAAGACTGAGAGATATATGATTGAAATGGGCAAAACTGTGAGTGGCACTGAGAGGAAGAAACATTTCCTATTTTTCACCACTAGAAGGATACTGACAAATAACACTCCCAACAGTTTCTACGGATTTCTCCAATTCTTCACCATGTATCAGACAGGATAATGAACCCAGATTCTTCAGAGTACACGCTATGAGCCTACAACATTCAGAAGGGTCAGTGTCAATGCTCACTGCAGGAGTGATCACAGATTGACTGTCAGGTTCACACCCTCATGGATGTTCCAGGATGTGACGATTCACGCATTCTGGTGTATAGCCCACACGCACCAATTAAGCAGGGAATTCTAATAGAATAGAACAGAATCCCTACAGTGTGGAAACAGACCGTTCCAGAGAGAAATTAAGTGGTTGTACTAGTGTGAATGGGTTTGTGTTTCAGCAGATACATTTTGCTTCAAAGTCTCTGCCCGTATGAAGAACTTTGAAAAAGATTATTTTTAGTGTGAACACGTTGTTGTGTGTTGATGTGGGAATGATTGACTGACTGAATTTACTCCTATAATAGAAGCTACTGAAAGGTTTCTCCTCAGTGTAAGTGCGCTGGTAGACACTGAATGTGAATCTAGGAATGTGCGAGCACTTCTAATGAATTAATGAATTCATTCACACACAAGACAAAGTTGACTGACCTGTCCCCGGGTGAGCTTGCTGTTGTTGCTGAATGTTTAACAATCACCTGAACTTCTCCCACAGTGAGAGCGAATAGAGGAGTGGAAAGGCGGTGAATACACTGGTGCAGCGTTACTGAGTGGTGGGAGGTGTCTCAATCGCGGTGACAAAGAGGCTCCGTGACCTTCTCACACTTGCTGATTGATGTGAGGGTGGAGAATGCAGGGGAAAGAGGCAGAATCTCCAAGGCCCAAAATATCAGAATTTTAGAAAAAGCCGTTGTACAATTTTACACAAAGCTGATTGATTCGCATTTTATTTGGCAATTTAGCATGTAGAATTGACCTGGAGTTTCGCAGGAGATTGCTGTCTAGTGAGAATGTCGCTGGGCGAGTGATCCAGATGTTAATGCTCAGGTGATACAAGATCACAGCATTTGATGGAGTTTAGATTCTATTCAACAAATCTATAATCTATTGGCCATGCTATAAAACTACCATTTCTTGTTGAACAACTGATCTAGTTCATCAATGTTCTTGAAGGAAAGTATTCGGCCATCATTTCCTGGTCTGGTCTACATGCGATTCCAGAACCAAAATAATGCGGGACACTCGAACTGCCGACTAAAATTATCCATAGAGCCACTTTGTTGTGCAACAAAGAACAAACAATCACATCCAACCATTAAAACAGCCTTGTTTGCTAAAATCTGCAGAAACAGACCCAATAAAGTTAGTTCACTTCTGGAAGTCATTAACAATAAAATCCAAGCAGTTGTGAACTTGGAACTTGTTGTTGCAGCAGTTTGGATGAGTGAGCAATGTTTTACCCACAGTTAGAGCAGGTGAATAAAATCTCTGGTGGACACTGAGTTGAGAAGTTCACTTGAACACAGTCCACAAGTGAGATGACCTGAATGGTCACTAGCCAGAGTGAATACGTTGATGGCTCATCACTTCCCAGGAATTTTTACAGCACTTCCCATAGTCTGGGTGTTTGAAAGATCTCTCTTCAGTGAGTACTCGCTGGTCCATTAGCAGGTAGGATAACAAAATGAATCAATTCACACACCCATAGCAGATGATTGGACTTCCGGCAGCGTGGACTTGCTGGAGTCTCAGCAAAGTGGAGAAACAATGAATCTCCTGTCACACTGTGAGCAGGACAATGGTCTATCCGCAGTGTGAATTCGCTGGTCTCTCAACAAATATCGTAACTGACTGAATCATTTCCCAGACTCAAAGCGGGTGAATATTTTTGTTTCCCCATTATGAATCCGCTGGTGTAAGTCGGGATGTGTGACTGAAGCAACTGCCCGTTTGCTCCTTAGTGTAAGCAAATTGATGAGACATCAAGTCACTGAAACCTTCACAGCAATTACTACAATCGCACCATTTAAAAAAAGCCTCCAGAATGTGAACTCGCTTGTGTGTCAGTGCATTGGATAATCAAGTGAATCCCTTAACACAATCGGTGCAGATGAATGGTCTCTCCTCAGCCTAAAGTCGCTGGAGTAATATGAGTTGAGAGGAGTATCTGAACCCACTCCTTCCGTGAGAATATTTGAATGTTCTTTGGTCAGTGGGAACACATTGATTGGACGTCAGTTCCTTGGAAGGTGTAAGTATCTCCTAATGTCTGAATATTTAAAAACGTTCCACCTACTGTGAAGTCGCTGGTGTTACAGAAGATGGGATATCTGACTTAAGGCTTTCCCGCATTTGGAACAGGAAAATGGACTTTCCCCAATGTGACTGCGCTCATGTCTTTCCACCTCAGATGGGGATTTGAAGTAATTCTCACAGTGTCCACATTCCCATGATTTCATGCCAGTGTGAATGCATTTATGTGCCGAGAGGTCAGGTGATTTTCTAAATCCTGGCTCAAACATAGCATATATATATATATATATATATATATATATATATATATATATATATATATATATTCTTCACAATATAATTGTTGCTTTTATTGTTCATGTTCAAAATCGACGATATTTAAGTTAGAACACATTGTGTGTCAATATCAGATTCTGATGTGACATGTGATTTAATTTCCAAATTCGAAGCTGTCCCTCAATAAATTTCAAGTAGATAAATAGAATGAAACAAGCCCACAAAAACACAAAATTTGGGCATCGAGCTCATTAAATTATCTAAGAATTGTATACGAATTTACAAGCGCCCTAAGGGTGACCATGAAAACTGTTGATTTGTCCCTAAAACGGTGAAGGGCAAGGGCAGCAAAACCCGGATGTTCAGGGATATCTAGAGTTTGATTCAGATTACTTACAGTGTGGAAACAGGCCCTTCAGCCCAACAAGTCCACACCAACCCGCCACCCACTCAGACCCACTCCCCTACATTTACCCCTTGACCTAACACTAGGGGCAATTTAGCATGGCCAATTCGCCTAACCTGCACATTTTTGGACTGTGGGAAGAAACCGGAGCATGCGGAGGAAACCCACGCAGACACGGGGAGAACGTGCAAACTCCACACAGTCAGCTGCCTGAGCCAGGAATTGAACTGTGAGGCAGTAGTGCTAACCACTGTGCCACCGTGCCGCTCCTGTGCTACCGTGCCGCCCCTTTGAAAAGGCAAAAAAATGCAGAGATTATGTCGATTGTAATAAAAACAAGGGAGGTCCTTTAAAGGCACAGAGAGTACTCTGTGGGTATTTAAAATATTAATTAGGAGGACGAGTGACCACAAAATATCTTCAGCACAATTTATCAATGGAAGTCTTGAAAGCATTTTATTCGTGTATTTACAATAAGATTATTGCCAGGAAAACCGGGACGCAATTTAGAATCAAAAGGGGCAGAGGCACGTAGAGCCGGCGGACGTTCAGTAACACATTTCATTTGTATTCACAGTAGAGAATGACTTTGCAATTGAGATTTCAGTCCGATTGCTAAGGTTCTAGAACACATGAGGAATGTCAAGGAGCGCATGCGCGATGCTTTGCGGGCATCACTGTATATAAAGCCCAGAGCCTGTTGAGATATTGAGTCATACAAGTATACAGCACAGACACAGACCCTGCTGTCCAAAGAGCCCCTGTCGAGCAGATGTCCTAAATTAATCTAGACCCACGTTCCAGCATTTGGCGCATATCCATCTAACTTCGTCCGGATGCTCACTGAAGCTGTTACTTAGTATGATGACGAAACGTCTGAAAATCAGCCTCCAGCTCAGCGAGCATAGCGAATCCCAGAACCTCAACCTGATCTACAAATTTCGGTAAGTCAGATAAATGCTGTAATTTCTTCTTTCATGAGTGACGAAAGATCATCAGTTCATCAATGCAAACAATACAGTTAGGTAACCCAGCAATGAACTTATTCGTCAGTCTGAAAGGTAGCTGGACCGTTTTTCATACCAAATGACATGATTGTAAACCGATATAGTCCATTTGGCATTACGAAAGCCAAGATTGTTTTTGCTCTGTCTGACAGAGGTATCTGCCAGTTGCCTTTGAGAAACTCCAAATTAGAAATATAAGTTGCTTATCCACATCTTCGACACAGTCCTCCAACCGCGAATTGTATAACATTAATCTCTGTCATGGCGTTGACTTTGAGTTAGCCCACACATAACATTTGGGTACCATCTGGTTTTGGTGTCATGACTATGGATGAGCTCCAGTCACTGTAACTCACTTTGATTATGCCGTCTTGGAGCATGCGCTCTATGTCCTTCTGAAATTGCACCAACTTTAGAGGATCATGCCGATAAGGATGTTGCTTAATCGGGACACCATCTGTTGTATCTACATCATCCACAACGCGGTTAGTACTTCTCGGCTTATTTCCAATATCTGCCCATGTGACAGTAATTTCGATGTTCTTGTGGAAGGTAACACGATGACGAATCCCATTTTTTGCCAACTTCTTTAGTGTCCAATTTGATTTGAGACATTAGAATAGATTACTTACAGTGTGGAAACAGGCCCAACAGCCCAACAAGTCCACAACAACCCTCCGAAGAGCAACCCACCCAGATCCATTCCCCTACATTTACCCCTTTACCTAATACTACGAGCTATTTAGCATGGACAATTCACCTAACTTGGACATCTTTGGACTGTAGGAGGAAACCCACGCAGACACGGGGCGAATGTGCAAACTCCACACAGATAGTTGCCTGAGACGGGAATTGAACCCACATCTCTGGCGCTGATGAGGCAGCAGTGCGAACCACTGTGCCACCGTGCCGCCCCTGTCCAATTCAGAATGCTCTGAACTTGGTTCTTCCTTCTGTGCTGCAATTATTAACACCTTTTCCTCTTGCTTTCCTTTCCTGTCAAAATACCTTTTGAGCATTTTCACATGACACATTCTGTGAGATGGATTCCTGACTGGAGTCGTTATCAAGTAATCTACATCATTCCATTTCTTCCAGATTTGATAAGGTTTACTCAACCTTACTTTTAAAAGTTCATTTATTACTGGAAATAACACCCATACCTTATCCCCAATGGCAAATTTTCGAATTTGTAATTTCTTATCTGCATCCTGTTTCGTTGTATGCTGCGATTCCTGAAAGTGCTGTTTAGCCAACTCCACAGCTCTACTAAATCGTTCTCTAAAATTTGATACATAATCCAAATGTATGGTCTCTGAATTCTGACTTATTATTTTCTCCTTAATCGATTTCAACGGTTCTCTTGCTTCATTCCCAAAAATGAATTCAAAATGACTGAATTTGGTGCATCTTTGTTCGCAAAAAGTTCAAACGGAGGCTCCCTTATCCCAAACATCAGGATAGTCCTGACTGTAAGCCCTCAACATGGTCTTTAGTGCTTGATGCCATCTTTCTAGTGCTCCCTGCGATTCCGAATGGTACGCAGTCGATTTGAATTGCTTTATTCCTAAGTTATCCAAAACCTTCTTGAATAGCTTGGATGTGTAGTTTGACTCTTAACCTGACTGGATCTCTGTAGGTAGTCCGCATTTAGTAAAAAGAAGTGATTAATATTCTATAACGCTTGTAGCTGTGATATTGCATTTGGGATTGCCTCTGGAAATCTCGTCGATATATCCATTATTGTTAATAAATAGCTGTTCCCCGTTTTTTCATTTGAGATAGGTGACCTACGCAATCAATCAAGAATCTTGTAAGAAATTTTCCAAATGCTGGAATAAGCATTAAAGGTGCAAGGTTTATTACTGCGTATGGTTTTCCGATTAGCTGATATGTCGGACACGTCTGGCAAAATTCAACTACATCCTTGTGTAGTCCAGGCCAGTGAAAATGTCTTTGTATCTTAGCAAGTATTTTCCTCAGGCCTAAATTAACACCAAGTAGTAGCTTATGCGGCACTCACAGCACCTGCTTTCTATCAACGAGGCGCAAGTGAGATTGCAGATGCTAGAGATTACAGTCGAGTGGTGCTGGAAAAGCACAGCAGTTCAGGCTGCGCTCATTTCGAATGAAGGGATCCTGCCCGAAACATCGATTTTCCTGCTCCTTGGATGCTGCCTGAGCGGCTGTGCTTTTCCAGAACCACTCTAATCTTGCTCCTGCTGCCCCTACTGTCAAAACAAAGTGAAACTTCTGTTCATTTCTCATCTGCTTGGATGTGTGATGGTCGCCACTTCCTCATTAGACATCATTTGTTAAGTAACAACACACGGGGATGTATTCACTCTCCTTCTCTGGATACGCCTTTTGATACAACTGTTTTTTAATTATCATCTTTCTGCTGTAACTCAATAAGCTCAGCAGAGCGAAAGAAACTTGCATCTTTACTTAATTGGTCCTGCTCTGTCCCACTTATCTGATCAAAAAAGACTCTGATAATGCTATTTCAGCTTCCTTATCGGTGCCTTTTGATCGCTCCTCCTTCAGCTTGTGCATCTGTGACCTCGGTAAGACGCAACCACAGGAAATTTGTAAATACTAATGCTGCAATTGCCTGCGTCTTCACTGGCCTTTCAACTAGTGTAGGCAGCACGCCTAACAGTGAATCAGATATTTTTCTTTAGATTTCCAATAGTGTGGAAACAGTCCCTTCAGCCCAACAAATCCACACCGACCCACTGTAGAGTAACCCACCCAGACCTATTTCCCTCTGACTAATGCACCGAACACTCTGGGCAATTTAGCATGGTCAATCAACCTGACCTGCAACTCTTTGGCCTGTGGGAGAAAACCGGAGCACCCAAAGGAAACCCACACAGACACGGGGAGAATGTGCAAACTCCACACAGACAGTCTGCCCGAGGCTGGAATCGAACCTGGGACCCTAGTGCTATGAGGCAGCAGTGCTAACCACTGAGCCACCGTGCAAGGACAAATTGTATTTCTGGAGCTGAGAGTTTGTTCAATGCTACAACTACAAATTCTCCACTCTTCTCTGGACTCTAGCCTCAATTTACACAATTGAGCACTTCTTGTCTCACCATAGATTCATGTCACGAGCACTTTTTGGCAATAGTCCTTCATGAGTACGTATCTCCTCATCCTTCAGCATCACAGACTGAGAGGATCTTTTGTCCCTTAATATTGTGATCTCTTTACACTGCTACTCCTGGTCTATGTGCATAAACATGGCGCTTGCATGAATACTTTTTAAGCAGATCTGGCACTTCTGCTCCATCAACCTCTGATTCAAGTTTCTAGCTCCCATTGGGCTTTTTGTTACCGTGCCATTAAAACTTCAGGGCTTTTCCTGCTTTACTACATCTGGCTTTCTTCTAGTGCAACACTGTGATTTCATGTGGTCCACTTTATTACAGTGAAACACGGGAGCTTTCGAACTGCTTTGTCCCCTTCAAGGGTTTCCTGCTTATTCTGTGGTAAGTGCTCTTTATGATCTTCAAAGAACAAAGAAAATATATAGCCCAGCAATAGGTCATTCGGCCCTCCAAGCCTGAGCCGATCCAAATCCACAGTCTAAACCTATCGCCCAATTCCTAAGCATCGGTATCCCTCTGCTCCCCACTAACTCATGCATCTGTCTAGACGCACCTTAAATGAATCTACCGTGCCTGCCTCTACTACCTCTGCTGGCGACGCTCTAGGCACCTACCCTTCTCTGTATAAAGTACTTGTCATTTATATCCCCCTTAAAATTTTCACCTCTCACATTGAACGTGTGACCTCTCGTTACTGAACCCTCACCCTGGGAAAAAGGTTATCCCTATCTATGCTGTCCATATCCTTCATGATTTTGTAGACCTCAATCAAGTGCCTCCAAATCTCTTTTTTATCTAATGAAAACAATCCTAACCTACTCAACCTCTCTTCATAGCTACCATCTTCCATCCCAGGCAACATCCTCGTAAACCTTCTCAGCACCCTCTCCGAAACGTCCACATCATTTTCGTAATGTGACGACCAGAACTGTACACAGTATTCTAAATGCGGCCAAACCATGTTTTGTATAATTATAACAAAACCTGCCAGCTCTTATACTTAATACCCCGTCAGATGAGGACAAGCATACCGTTTGCCTTCTTGACCACTCTATTCACCTATGCAGCCCCTTTCAAGGTACAATGGACCTGAACTCCCAGATTTCTCTGCTCATCAACTTTTCCCAAAGCTCTTCCGTTTACAGTATAGTTCACTCTAGAATTAGACTTCCCAAAATCCATCGCCTCAAATTCACTGAGATCTGCCTTTCCCTTTCCAAGTGACGAATTCTCTTTGACCCAGTGTCTATCCCCATAGACTGAAATTGATTCTGGAAGCCAAACCAGAATGGACTGGTTCATAATCATCAGTCACTTCAGCTGCTAACCTGCCGTTTCAACTCTCTGCTCTTTCACATGAGTTCGTGGTGCTTCCTTGCTAAGGTTACTTTCTGCTTTTATGTCCACCCTTTTAAGCTGACTTCCATTTTTAAAGTGTCAATTTCTGAAGATCAAACACTTTCTCTTTCTCTCTATCTTCTGCTACTCTCTCATTTTCCCTCTCTTTTGCTTTTAATCGTAACTCCAACTGTATCAAAATCTGCTGCTTTTTTCTTATCTCTCGCCTCTAACCCAGCTACTTCATTTGCATTTAATTCTTGCCATCTTTAGGGATTCTGATGCTGTTTCCAGCAAGTGCAAATGCTGAGCTACTGCTGTAATGAACTCTCCTTTCCTCTAGAAGGAGGCAGCTCCAATCCTCGCTTGCCTTTTTATTCCTGCAGCTCGCCATTAACCATCTTTTGCAAAACTTCTATGTTCATCTCGTCCAACTTCACAAAACTCTTGGTGACTGAAAGAGACATTGCTATCTCAAGCTTTGTCTACGTAAACAAACCAAAAACCGAATTAAAGACACTAACACCTAACATTTGCTAATTCAAATCCGGCAAGGAGCTCCAAATCTGCTATGGACGAGGTAAGTTTACACAAATCATTTTTAAGCATGCAGTCCCGACCGTGACATTGTAACTTGTTTTGGTGAGTGTGCAGTTAAAATCACCCGTAGTAAGTTAGTTAGGTTGACTGCCAGGTTTTAAAACTAACAAAAATATAGTCACAAAATTCCGGAATGAACCATAAAGAAATGAATAAAAATACCCACAGAATTCAGTCTGTCCAAACCAGACTTACTAATGCTGTACTATATTTAGGAATATGCACAACAGTTCGAATAAACAAATCTCTTCAACACAGCGCAAAAAATGAAACAAAGTGTTATAGGTCGAAACTCGAACGGCCACGGGATTCAAAGATAAGTATTCATACTGTTCACTTACCTTCCTGGCAACCACTTGGTCCCAATGTCATCTCCGTTCTGTCTCACGCTACTCCCGGACAGGAAAAAGGTCACGAGATAGAAGGTAAATGTTTGTATTATTCGGTTAACTTTCGGGAGACTACCTGATCCCAATGTCACCTCCACTCTGTTTCCCTTTGCTCGTGGACAGGAAAAAGGCCCTGGAATTCAAAGGTAAGTATTTATACTTTTCACTTATCTTCTTGGAAACGTCCTGGTTCAAACGTCACCACCGTTCTGTCTCCCGCTGCTCCCAGACAGGAAAAAAGCTGTGAATAGTTGACAGGAAGTTGTCAAAAATTGGGATTAATTATTGAGTTCACTTCCAGAGATATTGAAGAATAACCGAAAGAGTTATTACTATCACATGAGGAGGTAAGTGGAAATACGCTGGAAATTACTAACCTAATTATGCATGGTGTTGATATAGGCGATAGTTATTGGCATACCCTCTAAGGTTGGCACATTTCAAAAGGAGATTGATTGCATGCTTTGAGAGGACATAATCGAAGTAAATTACAGAGAATGAGGCTTACCCATGGTAATTGTGCTAAAACTAAAACTGTTATGTATGGACTATCACAAAGACAATTCAGTTGCTAAGACTGATGCATATTAGATTCTGTGTTTGGAAGGCTGTGTTGAGAAGTTGGGAAAAACAACTTATATATCTAATTTGCACTGGCTCAGAGGATATTGGCAGGTACTTTTGTCAGAGAAAAGCAAAGGCAATTTCGGCTTTTGTAACGCCGAATGGATTACATCAGCTTAAAGTCATGTCTTTTGGCATGAAAAACGCGTCAGCCACATTTCAGAGAATAACCAATAAACTAATTTTTCGACTACCACAGTGTGTCATAGATATCGATGACCTGGTAATTTTTAGTCACACATGGAAGGGTTATTTGTAAGAGCGAAGTCATAGAGTCACAGAGATGTACAGCATGGAAACAGACCCTTTGGGTCAACTCGTACATGCCGACCAGATATCCCAAGCCAATCTAGTCCCACCTGCCAGCACCCGGGCCATATCCCTCCAAACCCTTCCTATTCATATACCCATACAGATGCCTTTTAAATGTTGTAATTGTATTAGCCTCTACCATTTCCTCTTGAAGCTTGTTCCATACACGTAACACCCTCTGTGTAAAAAAAGTTACCCATTAGATCTCTTTTATATCTTTCCCCTCTAACCTAAACCTATGCCGTCTAGTTCTGGATTCACGACCTCAGGGAAAAGACTTTGTCTATTTATCCTATCTATGTCCCTCATAATTTTGTAAACCTCTGTAAGGTCACCCCTCAGCCTCCGATTCCCCAGGGAAAACAAACCCAGCCTGTTCAGCCTCTCCCCATAGCTCAAATCCTCCAACCCTGGCAACATCCGTGTAAATCTTTTCTGATAACTTTCAAATTTTACAGTATCCTTCCGATAGGAAGGAGACCAGAATTGCACGCAATATTCCATTAGTGACCTAACCAATGACTTGTACAGCTGCAACATGACCTCCCAACTCCTGTACTCAATACGCTGACCAATAAAGGAAAGCATCCCAAACGCCTTCTTCACTATCCTATCTACCTGCGACTCCACTTTCAAGGAGCTATCAACCTGCACTCCAAGGACCTTACAATTAAGTGTATGAGTCCTGTTAAGATTTGCTTTCCCAAAATGCAGCACCTCGCATTTATCTGAATTAAACTCTATCTGCCACTTCGCAGCCCATTGGCCCATCTGATCAAGATCCTGTTGTAATCTGATTTAACCTTCTTCGCTGTCCACCACCCCTCCAATTTTGGTGTCGTTTGCAAACTTCCTAACCATACCTCTTACGCTCGCATACAAATCATTTATATGAATGACAAAAAGTATCACACTTGTTCAACTGATTTCCAAATGCAAGCGTGATGATAAATCTGACTAAAAGTGAATTTGCTGGAGGAGAAAGGAAAATGGATGTTTCGGCCAAAAGACCTTCATCAGGATTTCTATTGAAGGGCTTTTGCCCGAAATGTCGATTTTCATGCTCCTCGGATGCTGCCTGACCTGCTGTGCTTTTCCAGCATCACTCTAATCTTGAATCTAATCTCCAATATCTGCAGTACCCACTTCTGCCGAAAAGTAAGTGGATTTGTCGACAATTCATACCAAATGTTAGCCGCATTGGCTGCCACACTCACTGAATTGTTGAAGAAAACAACAAGTTTCAGTGAACAGCGACATGTCAGAAGACATCTGAAATCCTGAAACCTGCGTTAACCACTGACCTGGTATTTGCCACAGCTAATTACACAAAACCATTCACGGCATCTATTGATTTAATTGATATTTGTGTCGGTAGGGTCGAAGTCTTCAAGAAGATAGAAAGAAACTATCGGGAATATCTCCTAAAAGGTGAACATACATCACCAGAAATCTTCGACAGTTGAGAAGGATACTTTGAATTGATGCTGGTATTGGAACGATTTAGTGTTTATGTTTCCAGTATTGCATTTGAGACAATCATTTGCACGTATTGCACCCATTGAAGCTTGTGGAGAAATTTAAGGGCAAACATGTCAGACAGTTGAGATGGGAAGTTTTGCTACAACCATTCAATTTGAAAATTGTGCATATGGCAGGACGAGAAAACCTGATTGCCGACGCATTGGTGAGACTCGTATGAGGAAAGGAGGCATTCGATGGCAGGAATTCAAGAGACTGAATCAGAATATGGAAGTGCATGCTTGCACGTTTATAGTCGATATGAAGTGTATGTGTATTTGAGGATACTAACAATTTCAGCTTAACGGTTTTGAAATGAAGCCATCTTTGTGTATAAATGTTTTCTTTTCAAGGGGAGAGGTATGATGAAGCCGCTCCTTTAACAGGGTTATGCTGTTCTAGGCTAGCTTTCAGAGAGGTAATGGGGGACCCGGTGGTGCAGTGGTTAGCACTGCTGCCTCACAGCACCAGGAACCCAGGTTTGATTCCAGCCTTGGGCGACTGTCTGTGTCCCAAAGTCACAAGGATGTGTAGGTTCGGTGAATTGGCCATGCTAAACTGCCCGTAGTGTTAGGTGCATTAGTCAGGAGTGAATGTAGGAGAATGGGTCTGGGTGGGCTCCTTTTCGGAGGGTCATTGTGGACTTGTTGAGTCGAAGGGCCTGTTTCCATACTCTAGGTAATCTAATCTAAGCTCCGAAAAGTCTTAGAACTTGGAAGTACTCAGGAATGCCCTCATAAGAACGGGGTACGAAGCGCAACTCATCGACCGCCAGTTCCATGTGCCACGGAGAGGAACCGTAATGACTTCCCCAGCAGTGGGTGAATTCGTACCTGCAGAATTACATTTTACTTTGCTCAAAAACTGCATGAATCCATGTAAGATTCTGAAAAACCGTTTTTATAGATTAGAATCAGTCTGACCATTGTGACACAGACAACCTCACAGGGAGTTAACACCTCCAATACCTTAACTGGGTCAACATGACTCCAATTGTTAATGTGCACGTGAGAATGTAACTTTTGAAAAAAAAAGTTTTGCAATTTACATATGAAAGAACTGAAACCAACATAGTCATTCTGAAAGATGAGAAACTTAATAAACATTTCGAGTCATTTTCAATATATAATTTCAGTTACTTCACACTGGAATCTTTAGCAATAAATTCTGTGTCTGACAATCATACTCTCCACAATCACCTGATGAAGGAGCAGCGCTCAGATAGCTAGTGCTTCCAAATAAATCTGTTGGACTATAACCTGGTTTTGTGTGATTTCTAAGTTTGTACACCCCAGTCCAACACCGGCATCTCCAAATCATCTGAAAAGTCTGGTGTTGAAGGGCTTAATGCTTATTTTGTAACAGCGAACAGATACTGCCTCAGACCGAAGGGTTTCAATTAAAAAAAATCACGTGCACATTGAAAGAGGAGTTGCCCGTTCACCCAGCTTAGCTATCCTCTGATTTGGTTTCGATTTTAAGTTGTCTGAAAAAAAAGCTGCTAAACCCAAAGAAGCAGGTGCAGGCTGTTATTCTCTTTCTGAGTTCTATGCTTGAAGAACCTTTGTTTTATTTTACCTTTTGTACTAAGGCATATTTATGGAGTATGTTGCAAATATTTGGAATGACACTATCAAGTTAGGATAATCTGTTTAATTTTCGAAGAGGTTAAATTTGTTTGCATTCTGTTCTCTTTTGTTTGTGTTCATTCAGTAATCTTCTAAATAAATTCTGTTTTATTTGAAACTACGTAGGTTGACCAGCTTGACCAGAATCCTGGGATATCTGTCTTACATCTGCTTGAAATAACTATCAAATTTAGAGTCAGGTCCACTTTCCTGAAATGTTTTGAGGGGGTCTAGCCTGGTCGATAGCATATGGAATTAGAAAGGCTCAAAGGTGCTCTCAATGTGCTTGAGAATCTGGTGATGGATATTATGACAGAATCTTTCAAAGGATATCCTAGAATTCGTTGCATTTCTTTTTCCCAAAATCCTTTGGCCCTGGAAAAGTGCCCAAGCATTAGAAAACGGAAAATGTGAACCTTTCAAAGAAAATGGGAAGGAAGCAAAAGTCATGTAACTAGTTTGGTGAGCGTAACGTCTATTGTTGGCAAAGTGTTGAACCAATTAGTAAAGAACAGATAGCAGCATGTTTGGAAAATCATAATCACTTCAAGAAGAATCATATTTTTTCATGAAAGAGAATAACCAGGAAACAATAAATGGGAGTGAGCAGTTCTTTTTCAGTTTCGCAACCACAGGAATCAGTGCTACAAAAACAACTGTTTGCAAAATGTATTAACCTCTTGGAGGAATGAAATTAAACCACTATATCCAATTTTGCAGGTTACACATAAATCGGTGGAAAAAATAAACACAATTTTCATATAATTAGTTTAAGAGAGATATCGATCAGTTCAGTTAGTGAGCAAAATTTGGAAAGTGGATGATAACATGCGAAATTTTGAAATTGTCTTTAGGAAGGGAGAACAAAATAAGAGTGTGTTCATAAGGCTGCAACACAAAAAGACTTGCAGGTGCTTGTGCATGGAATATGGAAAGCTAGCACAACGCTACAGCAGGTAATCAGGAAGGTGAACGAAATGTTGGCGCTTATTTCAAGGGGATTCATGGATAAGAGTAGTGGAGTCTACTGTTAACTGGACAAGTTGCAGGCGAGACGATATCTTCAGCAGGGTGAGCAACTTGGTTCATATTATTTGAGGAAAGAGATCAATTCGTTGCAGGCAGTTCAGAGAAGGTTCATGAAGATGACCCGTGCTATAAAGAGATAAAAGCAAATTACTGCGGATGCTGGAATCAGAAACCAAAAGAGAAAATGCTGGAAAATCTCAGAAGGTCTGGCAGTATCTGTAAGGAGAGAAAAGAGCTGACGTTTCGAGTCTAACTGACCCTTTGAGCTCTTTTCTCTCCTTACAGATGCTGCCAGACCTGCTGAGATTTTCCAGCATTTTCTCTTTTGGTGCGATAAAGAGATTGTCATCCGATCGAAGGTTAAACACAGTGGAACTCTACTCATTGGAGGTTAGAAGAATCAGATGTGATCTCATTCAAACATATCGAATTATTAAGGTGTTTACCCGAGTAAATGCTGGAAAGGATAGTTCCCCTCATGGGAGAGTTCAAGACCAGCCTTACAATGAAACGGTGCCAACTAAACAGCGAAATGTGAAGGAATTGTGTCTCTCAGTCGTTTGTCAATCTTTGGACCTCCTTGTTGTGGTTCTGTTCGCCGAGCTGGGAATTTGTGTTGCAGACGTTTCGTCCCCGTCTAGGTGACATCCTCAGTGGTTGGGAGCCTCCTGTGAAGCCTCCTTTGGTCCTCCTTGTTGTGGACAGCTGTAGGGCAAAGTCTAGTATAAATTTAACGCTGACATCGAGAGTGTTTTTGGAGAGTGACTGTGATTTTTGTCTTTTTAACTGTGCTTCTTGTTTTCCTGATCGCTGCTCATACTGTGTATCACTGTAACATAACTTTGTTTTTACTTTCTCTATTCTGTAACTAAGGAGTTTTCCTCGGCCCCTTAGTACCTAAGATAACGCTGTAAGTGGCGGCGTACATACTATTCACTGTACTCGTTGAGTATTTGTGATAGTAAAGCTAATTCAACTCAATTCAATTCTTCTTCGTTTGAAAAATCAAATGATCGGGCGAATAGGCATGAAAGTGTGCATGATGGATGTCAGATCAGCCACCCCATTTTATGAATGATGGAGCTTGCTCTTTTGGGCGGGATGTCCTAATTCTATTCATATTTGTTATGTTACAATGACCATCATGTTCTTTTGTGAAGTTGGATACTATCTATCCTCATCATGTGGCAATATCACCCCTCACTGTTCACTTCGTGTTGATGTCCAATATGCCCGAAGCAGTTATTTTCTGAACATGTTTCCCACGTTGGACGTAAACCATTTGTAATGAGGTCCTGCGTTTCTGACGCCAGATGTGGTACTCATTAGGGTGTGTCGTTTCCTGTTACTTTCTGCACTGAAATAGTTCATTACTTCGTTCCTTGTTGGGGGGGGCGGGGTTATAATGAGGAGATTTAGGAAAAGCAACACTGTAAATTTAATAAGACTGAGTTTAGATTACTTACAGTGTGGAAACAGGCCCTTCAGCCCAACATGTCCACACCGACCGGCCGAAGCGCAACCCACCCAGACCCATTCCCCTAACACTACGGGCAATTTAACATGGCCAATTCATCTAACTCGCACTGTTTTCTGGACTGTGGGAGGAAACCAGAGCACCGGGAGGAAACCCACGCAGACAAAGGGAGAATATGCAAACTCCACACAGTCAGTCACCTGAGGCGGGAATTGAACCCAGGTCTCTGGCGTTGTGAGGCAGTAGTGCTAACCGTGCCACCCACTAAGCACTGATTATTCAACGCACATACACGAATTTAGGACGTTTAGACGATTTTTTTCTTTTGATGTTGACAATTATTTCTGCAAACGCCCAGTTCGAGTTAGAAACGGTCAGGGATAAAGGATTTGAACCTGCCTGACAGATATATTACTTTCACCTCTTGGTTACATCTGCAGGCTCCATACAGAATGTGATGTTCTTTCTTATTAACCACAGTCCAGCTAAAGGAAAGAAATGAAGCATTTGGCACCTTCGCTGTTCCTGTCACAATACCAAATAATTTGGCAGCTCATTGCTGCTGGTTATCAGAGGTTTATAGCATAGAAATGTCCCTTTGGTCTATTGAGTCTGCTATGGTCAGAAACAAACACCCGATTAGTATAATCAACAAAACAAAACAGACAAAGAACTGTGGGCGCTGGAAAGCAGCGAACGCCAGAAAACCTTCCAGGTGATTTCTGAGAAAGTGTCATCATAAAGTAAGATTTACTCTGTGTCTCTACCTGTCTTCGCCAATCTAACTTTCCAGCAGTTGGCACACAGCCTTGCCTAACTTTGCATCGCAAACATTAATCGAATACCTTCTTTATTCATGTGAAGATTTTCGACTCTACAACACTTGCAGAGTGTGAGATTCAGAATCCCAACTCCTTTTGAATGAAAAAAAATCGCCTTGTTACCATGAGGAAAATCCACTCTCCACCAACTCCATTCCAAGTACTGTCAGCAGGGCTTGGAGCTGTAGGGCGAAATCAGAATAAATTTCTTAATCCATCACTTTAGCCACTCAGCAAGGACTACAGAACCAAACAGTATTGCGTATTAATCTGCTTACTGCTCACACTCCGTAATTAGATTCTCATCAATGTCCAACACAAAATGATATACAGAACTGAAGAAAAACAACGCTAAACAAGTCACTCACTGGCACAAATCCCATGAAACCTACTTTCAGAATCACTACAATTACATTTTTCCTTGAATTGAAGCACTTCTGCCGGAAAAAAAATTGGGATGTTGGTGAGACGTTTATTCCTGAGTCTCCTCTTCGGGGATTGTGTCAATGATGCTCGAAGATGTAGTGAATAGGATATAATCTGCCTGCGTTTTCCTGAGCCTGTCCTCAATGCATCGCGAGGATAAGCCGGGATCTGACGATCTTCTGTCCTTGGGATGAGCACTGAGCCACTTTTGAAGCTACAGTCTCGACCACTTGACAGAAATTCTGCCCTGCTCTGATTTTATTGTCATCAGTATTAGCCACACAACACCTGGCGTTTAGGCCTGAAAAAATAGATTGTCCCTGAAATCTATGACTTTTATATTGGCGGAAATTTTCACAGATTTATTACAGTTTGAATGAGGTAATTCTTCCTTGTCTCCGTCGTAAATGGCTGAGCACTTGTTCAAGGATGTTCCCTTTGGTTCTGTAGTCCCTCAACCAGGCGAGTAATCGTTCCTATTTCTCCCCTGTCAGTTCGTGTAGGAATTGTGTATGAAATTTTGTTGCAGTTCTCCCAGTACCCTGGCGAGTCTTTCCAGCTTGTGTCCACAGCAACTAATCAGCCAAATTCCATTTTAAACTCTCAGGTTGTTTCAGCTGAATTATAATGGTAACCATCTGTTGGTGAAAAACCTGGAGGGAAATTTGAAAGACTTGTAGACCACACCAGCAGCACTATTGTTCGTATAATGTAAAGGCAAATTAATACTGCTCTGAATTAAAAGGAATTTGCTAAAATCTGTCGGATGTGTTAATTATAGAGATATCAAAATTATTCCCTCCTGTGGAGGAAGTGATGCACTTGTCTTCCAGGTGGTCAAAGACATGTGTTAGGAACGTGCTGCACATGTAGCCTTTGTCAATTGCTGTGTTGCATCCAGTAGGTGATATCCATTGCTGCTAAACAGAACCAGAATGCGAGTTACTCACTTCCCACCGACAAGCACAGGAATTCAGACAAGTAATCAAATTAAGCCCCTCGAGTCTGCTTTGTCATTCAGTAAGATCATGGCTGATTGGTTTATGATGTCGAACACTCCTGATAAGTTTTCAATCCATTGTTTCGCAGAAAGCATTGACCTCTGCAGATGCCATTTTTAAGATGACTTAAAATTAATTTTGCATCACAGAGGTGACTGTGAACAATACGGAATGATTAAGGATACGGTTAAGATGTTTTGTGGCCAAGATTTGTGTCATTCACGGCATTCACTGCATTGTTTTCACATGCAGGATTCTATGATTATATATGTCTTGAGTATGTTCTATGTAAGTGCCTAATTAGCACAATTTGCACAAGAAGGGTTTCGCATCGCTTACCAATAACTGGTGCCCTCGGACAGGAAAGAAAAATAACTACTCTGTCCACCCTGTGTGTTCTATAGTTGTTTCTACAGCCGTTTCCGCAGTTCAGTCACAGGCTCAGCCTTTAACGCGAGGTGATTCCCCAAACCGTCATTATTTCTTTATTTCTCGCAATCTTTACTTCTCAGCTTCCACATATTTCTTCACAGCTCTTTCGATAGTCTTAAAAGCGAAGTGTTGAACTGTACTCGTAATGCATCAGGGATGTATCGTGACGTGATAGTGAGAGTGGTACGTTTTTGATGTTGACGTCAGATGATGAAAAATGTTGGTATTTGCTGCCCATGGAGCATGTCCTGAAATGTTGTGAAATGCTGCCGAGATGGAGACCCGCAGCCACAAGCTGGAGAGGTCAAATACCTACTCAGACGTCCATGTTGGAAGTCGCTACGAGCATAACATTTCTCTGTGCCGCATGGGATATAATGAAATTCCAAATTAATCAGGTGAGAATAGAGAATAATGAGGTATACGTGGATGCAAATAGGTGTCTCACCACTTACCAGCAAGATTCTTGTCTCTCCCTTGACTCCTTAATTGGAAAATCTGACTTTTATACTTTGACATTGAGAATCTTATTTCCAGTATCTCATTATAGTTCGCCAAGAGAATCACCATTCCGCACGACATTCAGGGACCGAAGGAGTGTTTGAAACCAAACGAGGTCATTTCACGTTTCTCACATATTATGTAGAATCGCTGAAAGTGATGGACAGATGAATTTTGTCTTTTGGAAACATGAGATGATTCGGAGTTTGATGATCCGCGCTGACAAGGTGGTCTGAAGGGCGTGTTTGCATACTTTAAAAGTCCGATAGATTGATCAGTTTACTAGTGAAAATAAATTGAAATGAGAGAAGCGAAAATATACGTAATTAGGAAAAATGTCAACTGGTCTCGTGTTCTCTAAGATAATCTAATGATTAGGATTTGGAACTCACACTGTCATTGCCAGGGTTTGCTTTCTGGCCAAGGACAGAGGATTCATTCTGCTGGTGCAAAGTATTACACTGACCAGAATTCCTCATCGTGAAAACAGCAAGAACACAGCAGCCTTGTCAGATTGACTTCACATCAGAGATGAAAGCATTACATATGACCACGAACAAATCGTACATCTGTCTGCTCCTGAGCATTTAGACGCTCTGAAATACTGAGCTGCTAAACATAGACTCCGCTCCGTATGGAAATACATAACATTCATTAGGGCTTGTCAGTTTGAATACAAGAACAAAGAACAACAAAGCACACCGACAGACCATTGAGCCCTCCAAGCCAGCGCTGACACATTTTGACCTCCTGTACTAAAACTGCTTTCACTTACAAGATGGGTATCCTTCTGTTCGTTTCCTGTTCAATTATTCATCCAGGTGTTTGTTGAAAGCAGCAATTGAGTCTGCTTCCAACACCTCGCCCAGCATCGTGTTTCAAGACTCGCCAGCTTTTCTGTGGATATCTTGCCTCACACATCTCCTTCAACTCCCTCCACCCCAACCGACTCACCTGTGTATCCTAGCAATTGACATTTCAATGCTCAGAAAAGCTTACTCTCCATCAATGACATTCACAATTTATAAATTGCTATCATGTCACTTTCTCAGTCTCTCGCGCTCCAGCGAAAACAAACCCAGTGTATTCAACCTTTCTTCATAGCTATCATCCTCCAAAGCAGGAAAGTCCTGGTCAACATTCTGTATAACCTGGACAAAGCATCCACATCTTTCTGGTCGTGTGGTGATCTAATCTAATCAAGTATTTTGTGTTTCCTTCCAAACTCTGCAGAAAATAAAGGAATGGAAATAAAACTATCGCATTGAACACATACAGTCAATACACCTTTCGTTTCTTTAAGGCTCTACGAAGATTATTTGTAATATTCTCGGCTATATTAAGTAAAGTGAGAATTTGAAAGTTTTCTCTTTCCTTTATTTTGGCATTTGTATGCGCATGTCGGTTCACTTAGAGTCAGGGAGTTGTTCAGAAGAGAAGTAAACTTGGAAGGCTTGAAGGGCTACATCTCCATTTGAAGGATGGAAATAGACTCACGGGACGTGTTGTATCTGCAGCAGTGGGAACTGGATTCACTGGAGGGTGATGTGTCTGCAGGGGTGGGATTAGATTGATCCTATGCCTTCATAATGAATGGCTCAGCATTTATCTTAGAAGGTTAAACCTGATTGATATCAGTTACCATTTCGCAAGCAGTAAGAGGCATTAACACTCAGATAACTTGTTCAACTTCATCGTGATTTAATAGGTATAGTTAGAACCTCCTGAGAGAAGTAAATATAAAGTTGGGCGATCATCACTGGAGTCTTAAATGATAAGGATAAAAAAACCTTGATCTCAATTAAGTATATCCAGGAAGGCTATTGTTGGTTTAATGATAAACTTGTTGTGTTTTACTGCTCATTCTGGGAAGCAGCACATTTATACAAATAGTAATCACAACATCTCCATAAAATGCTATTTTGATTTGAAACTGTCATCAAAACTGTCTGTAACAGGGAAGATGTATAATCGAGAAACACCATTATACTGATAAACATCTCTTCACAACAAGTTATGCCTTGGTAGGAAAAAGAAGAATTCGAAGTGAGCCGCGCTGGTATTGCACCAAAGCCTAGCCACTAATGCGTATTTCTCCGCAAGATTAAGGGAAAGAATCGTGATAACTTTGCTTAAAAGTATAGCTGACAACGGTTTCCAAAGAACTGCACAAAACCTTTGGTTTTTGGAATGGTCTGAAACGAAGTGAAGACACGAAGGAGGTCCAGAACATAACGCCTACTTAAGCACGTTCATAAGTAACTGTTGTGCTCCCTTAACATTATTTAAATGAAGGAAAAATGCAGAAGTTATAGATTAGATTAGATTCCCTACAGCGTGGGAACAGGCCCTTCGGCCCAATAAGTCCACACCGACCCTCCGAAGAGTAACCCATCCAGACCGATTTCCCTCTGACTAATGCACAAATTCGCTGTGAGGTAGCAATGCTAACCATTGAGCCACCGTGCCGACATGTTCTCTGTGATTTCGTGACATCATACCTGATCTGAATCTTCACTTTATTTAACTGAGTTGGTACTGAAAACATTCAAACCTTAACCTCAGATTTCTGTTTGCTTCTGTTTTACAATTTTTACTTGATAATTAATTTTCAGAGGAATTTCAGAAAATATATTTCGGGCGGCACTGTGGCTCAGTGGCTAGCACTGTTGCCTCACAGCACCAGGGATCCGTGACCAAATCCTATCTCGGGCAACTGCCTGTGTGGAGTTTGCACATTTTCCCCGTGTCTGCGTGGGTTTCCTCCGGGTTCTGTGGTTTCCTCCCACAGTCCAAGGATGTGCAGGTTCGGTTAATTGTCCATTCTAAATTGCCCGTAGTGTTAGGTGCCTTAGTCAGGGGTAAATGTAGGGGAATGGTTCTGGATGGGTTGCTGTTCGGAGGATCGGTGTGGACTTATTGCCCGAAGCGCCTGTTTCCACACAGTAGGCATTCTAATTTAATCTATATTCAGCTTCCATAGGTCTTTTCCTGGCGTACTATCTCCTCAAATTAAGCTCAATGCTTTGAATTTATTTTTATCCTTTTCTTGCCTCCTTCCCTCGGAACTAAATCATTTTGCACTATTTTGCTCACAGAAGGATTTAAGCATTTGTAATATCTCAAGTGGATAAGACAAACCATCCAAATTCACAAAGCAACATGGCACGTTGAATGCTTCCTCCCCAGCTGCTTACATACTGCTGCATTGCACCGATGTCTTGGCAAATAATACAAGTGTTACTTGGGATGTTTTCTATTCATCCATGGGTAAGATTTCAATTGTCACTGCTGTTCATGTTGTCAGCTCTGAATGAGATTCTTCCATTTTATTTTTCATCTGGGACTTCGATTTTGCGGACATTTCAGAGACATGGACAGAGTAGGGAGAGAAACGGTTGTGGTCGGTTTGAGAGTTTGGACGTTTCAGTAAGATCAGGGAAGGTGGTAAAAAAGGGGTAGGTGAGATATTGTTCAACAAAAGGACAGTATTACGGTGGCAGATAGGACGTTTGATGATGATTTGTCTATCCAGGTAGTTTGGGCTAAGGTTAGAAACATGAAAGGGAAGGTCACCTCATTGAGAGCTTTCTATCGACCTCCGGAAAGTTTCACAGAAGCTGAGGAAAGGATTGCAAAGATGATTCTGGATAGAAGCGAAAGTAACTCGGCAGTTGTCATTGGGGACTTCAACTTTCCAAATATTGACTGGAAACACGATAGTCCGATCACTTTAGATGGGTCAGTTTCTGTCCAATGTGCGCAGGAGGGTTACTTGACACAGGATGAGAAAGGCCAATAAGAGGCGAGGCCACTTTGGATTTTGTCCCGGCTGAGTGTGTTGGATTTGGAGGTAGGTGAGCACTTTGGTAGTGGTGATCACAGTTTGGTGACGTTTACTTTAATGACGGAAAGGGACAGGCATATACCACAGGATGGCGTTATAGCTGGAGAGCAGGCAATTATGAATCGATTAAGCAAGACTAAGATGCAGACGGTGGGGAATGAAACTGCAGGGGAAAGGCACAATTGGAACGTGCAGCTTGTTCAAAGCTGTACTTCATAAATACGTACCTGTAAGATGGGGAGGACGTGGTCGAGCGTGGGAACTGTGGTTGACGAAAAACGTTGAATCTCTTGTCAAGAGGCAGAAGCAGGCTTATGTAAAGATGAGGCGTGAAGGTTCAGTTAGGGCGCATGAAAGTTACAAGTTAGTCGGGAAGAACGTAAAGCGAGAGTTAAGAAGAGCCAGGATGGGACTTGAGAAGTCTTTGGCTAATAGGATCAAGTAAAGCCTTAAAGCTTTCTGTAGGTATGTCAGGAAAAAAGAAATGGCTCGATTAATAGGGCCAGTCAAGAAAAATAGGGCGAAGGTGAGTTGGGAGTTCGAAGAAATGGGAGAAGAGCTAAATGAATCTTTATCATCAGTATTCACTCAGGAAAAAAAGACAACGTCGTTGAGAAGAATACTGAGATACAGGCTATTAGATTCGACGGGATTGAGGTTCATGAGCTGGAGATGTCAGCAATTCTGTAAAATGTTAAAATAGATAAGTTCCCTGGGCCAGACAACATTTATCCTAGAATGCTCTGGGAAGCTAAGCAGTAGATTGCAGAGCCTTTGACTTTGATCTTTATATCGTCATTGTCTACAAGAATAATGCCAGAGGGCTGGAGGACAGTAAATGTTGTCCCCTTGTTCAAGAAGGGGAATGGAAACAAACCTAGTTATTATCACCCAGTGAGCCTGACCTTTGTTGTGGACAAAGCTTTTTAAATGATCATGAGAACTAGTATTTATAATGATCTGGAAAGAAATGATTTGACTACGGATTGTTAGCATGATTTTGTGAAGAATAGTTCGTGCGTCACACATCTTATTGAGTTCTTTTAGAAGATGACCAAACAGGGAATGAAGATAAAATGGTTGACCTGGTGCATCCCGATTGCGGTAAAGCGTTTGATAAGTTTAACCATGGTGGAGATTCAAGATGGTGGCGACCCAGCAAGTCTGAGTCTGTCGTGCTCTGCCTAAAACTATGGCAAAGTGGCGCACCCGCCTTAGCCACACCTTTTAATTCATTCAAAATAGCTTTTCCCAGCATGCTTAGTCATTTTCCATCAAACTTGACTAGTTTTGTGTTGTTCTTAAAATGACTAAGGGCAAAAGTTCCCGAAGTTCGCAATAGGCAGGGACCCCTCCCCCACCCCTTCCATCAGCAGCAGAGACGTCCTCGGCCGCCTCAGGGGACTTACCCGCAGAGGCGAGCCTGATCTCTGTGATCAACAAGCTGCAGGACAGGATCGACGCCTTCATCGAAGAATCCAGGACCAGGTGGGAGTCATTCTCGGTCGTGCTGCAGAAGCGTTGGAGGGGTGGAGCAAAAGGCCACGACCTCGGAAACTACTGCCGCGTCGGTCTTGGCCGGGTGCGGCCTCTCGAGCAGCGAGTCCGGACCTTGGAAGAGCACATCGATGACCTCGATAATCGGGTCATGGAAAAATTATTTCGTTGCTGGGCCTTCCTGAGCAGGAAGAGAAAGGCCAGCTTGCAGTTTTTTTGGAGCAATGGCTCCCTCAAATATTAAAGTTGGAGTCCAGAAGAGGGCAGGTACAGGTGGGGTGGGCCCACCGGGTTGTTATACATACGCCCAGGCCGGACCAGCGCCCCCGCCCGGTTCTGTACTGGCTCCAAAGCTGTAAAGAGAAACAGATGCACCTGGAAGCCTCCAGAGTCCTGTGGAAGGATCCCCAGTCCATGATTCACAAGGGTTCCAGGATTATGTTCTTCCAGGATTTATCTCCAACCATGGCCCACAAGTGGAGGGCATTCGATGAGGCGAAGAAGCGCCTAAGAGACCTAAATATCCAATATCCCTTGCATTACGCAGCAACCCTGCACTTCAGCCACGAAGGATCCTATTAAAACTTTGGATCAGTGGAGATTGCTAAAGAATTTTTTGTATTCTCTTAAATAGACTGTAAGATTTAAATCGTATGGATAACGATTTTGCTTTATGCCCCCTTCCCCTCGCAGTTTACCCCTTCTTTCCTTCTCCATACCTTTTTTGTTCATTACTTCTCCGAGGGACAGGGAGGGGGCCTATTTGTTATTCATTATGTGATTTCTTTTTTTTACAGGCCGTATGGCTTATTTGGTTTATGTTGGAGGGGGTTTGTTTTGTCCTACTTTTTTTTAGAACGGGATTCTCTTCTTCTTTCAGCTTACTTAGTTTTCTAATAAACGATACGATTGTAACTTTGTAGTTTTATATATTCACCTAGGGGTTGGTGTGTGGGGGTGGGGGGGGGGGTGGCGTTGGACACACTTTTAACTATGGATTTAAAGAACACTTGAATTTGTCTAATCCATTTCATAATGCCTGGGTCGATGGTGGGGCACTAGTTAGGAGAGGTTATGGTGGGGTTATTGATAGGTAGTTACGCCCTCTGAGAGCAAGGGGGAAAATCTACTTTCAAATATGTTTTGTATTTTTTTTTACTTAGGAATAGTTTTAATTGTATTGGTTTAAATATCTTAAAGAATATTTGCTTTTGTGAATTATTCATGGTCTTTACTCAGGGCATTTTGGGTGGGGTTCTTCCTCTTGGGGGGTCTCGGGCTTGCCTGGACGATCATGGCGAGCTATTCGCTTAGGTGGTGCACCTGGAATGTCAAGGGTAGTAATTCACCAATCAAAAGGAAGGAGGTACTATCAACCTTAAAAAAGAAAGGGTTGATATAGCTCTATAACAGGAGACAGATCTACTTGACAAACAGCTCTTAAAATTACAAGAGGCTGGATATGACCAGGCTTCTTTCTCATCCTTTAGATCAAAAAGTAGGGGAGTAGTCATTCTCATTTGGAAGAATCTTCCTTTTAAAATCTTAATCTAGATAAAAGATGATTATGGATAGTATATACTGATCAAGGCCCTGATAAATGGTTAGGAGTATGGCATT
Organism: Chiloscyllium plagiosum; assembly: GCF_037043375.1. Taxonomy (NCBI): domain Eukaryota; kingdom Metazoa; phylum Chordata; class Chondrichthyes; order Orectolobiformes; family Hemiscylliidae; genus Chiloscyllium; species Chiloscyllium plagiosum. The sequence goes on from NW_028270165.1 coordinate 23,537,520, forward strand.
TTGAATCTTTATTGCCCCCTGGCACACCCCTTCAAATTTGTTTCAGAAGCGTCCTCCATGTTGATGGCTTTTGGGGCCATCAATTATAAGAGGAGATTTTAATTGTATTATGGACTCAGAGACAGATAGGATACCTAAGAGTACTATGGGTATATTTCTCAGATCCAGACAATTGGCGGATCTGAGTAAGGAGCTAGGGCTAGTAGTACAGTAGTAGATATGTGGAGGTGTCTTCACCCCCAGGGCAGAGACGTTACTTTCTACTCTAACCCATACGAATGTCATACTAAAATTGATATGATTTTTTTGCTCCCTCGACCATTTGAATTCTATATTATCCTGCAAAATAGGTAACATAGTAATTTCTGATCATGTTGCGGTATGTATGGAAGTTAAGACTAGGGACGACGGGACAGGCCCCCGACATTGGCGTATGGATTCCTTTTTAAAAAAAGATAGCAAATTTATGAAATAATTTTTCTCAAGACCACAAAACCTTTTTGGAAATTAATTCAGGTACGGCCAGTAACCTGTTGACGATGTAGGAGACTTTTAAAGTTTATGCATGAGGTTTGATCATCTCATGTTCTGCGACCCAGAAAAGACAAAAGGGAGAACAACAGCGCTTACTCGAGGCGCGCTTGAAGGCAGCTGATACACCATATGTTGATAGGCCCTCTATTACCATTCTACAAAAGGATCACAGCCCTTAGGCCAGCCTTGAATACCGCACTTACCCAAACAGCAAAGAGGGAACTATTATTTGCAAAGCAAAGACTTTATGAATATGGCGACAAGCCTGGCAGAACCTGGCGTATCTTGTTAGGTAAAGAAAATGATCCTCAAACTATTATGGCCATTAGGGAAAGTGCTGGTACTCTGACAGCCTTTACAAAGTTCTATTTTGAACTGTTTAAATCGCCGGACTGTGAGGATAGAACTAGGAAGATGGAGCCATTCTTCAAAAACTTGGTCTTTCCAGATTTAACCTCGGAGCAGGTGTCGACTCTGAATGCGCCTCTGGTAACCCAGGAAGTACTCGACGCAATTAGACAGCTTCAGAGTGGCAAAGCACATGGACCAAACGGATTCCAGGTTGACTTTTACAAAGAATTCATAGGGGAACTGGCTGGTCCACTTATAGACATGTATAATTACTCACATAGTCAGGGCTGCCTCACGCCTTCATTGAGAGAAACAAATATTTCTCCCATTCTTAAAAAAGGAAAAGCCCCAGAAGATTGGTCATTCTACAGACCAATATCCTAGCTAAATGTAGATTTTTATATCGTTTTTAAAAAGTTAGCATTAAGATTGGAGATGGTATTATCATATATGATAAAAGTGGACCAGACGGGGTTTATCAAGGGATGTAGATCATCTAACACCATTAGAAGGGTCTTAAATACGATAAAAGCCGGTCAATAGGAAGGAATATCGGGGATAGTTGTCTCCTGGATGCAGAGAAGACATTTGACCGGGTTGAATGGTCATATCTTTTTTTACACAGTGGAAAGGTTAGGTGATGGAGAGGTATTTTCTAAATGGGTCTCAATATTATATAATGACCCCAAAGATTTATGTTTGGATAGCTTCAGCTTGGTTAGGGGCTGTCGTCAAGGATGTCCTCCCTCACCGTTATTATTCACGCTAATAATTGAACCACTAGCAGAAGCTATGGGAACCGACTCTAACATAGTGGTTCCAAGGGTTGGTTCAGGTAAACATAAAATCACTCTCTGTGCTGATGATGTCCTCCTGTTCTTACGTAATCCTTTGATATTCGTACCCCGCTTAATTCAAGTAATTAATCTATTTAGTATGTTCTCAGTCTACAAAATCAAATTTATGAAATTGGAGACCATGCTGTTGGGTGATCTCGCTAGTATATCCAATTTATCGGACAGATCTTGTTTTCCCTTTCGGTGGTCACTGGAGGGCTTTCAATACTTAGGTATTTTTACCACCCCAGTATTTGGTCAGCTGTATAAAGCCAATTTTATATACCTACTGGAGAAAATAAGGGAGCATCTTCAACGCTGTGGAGATCTCCCAATATCCTGGTTAGGCAGAGTAGATCTAGTTAAAATGAATATTCTGCCTCGTCTCTGATATCCTATGAGAATGTTCCCTTTGATGTTGCCGAGACTGACGTTATATAAACGACACGGCTGACTTGGTTCCTTTATTTGGAATCATAGATGGCTCCTTATCAAATTAGAGAGGCTGTAGCTTCCACAAGAAAGGAAAGTTCCAGACTTTAGAAGGTATCAGTTGAGTTCTTTATTCGGACATGTAGCTGATTGTGTCTCTTGTGACCCATAATCAATTTGATTTGACATCGAGACCTCCAAGCAAAGTGTCCCCTCAACAATCTTTTATTTTTAGATAAGATGAGAGTTATTATGGACTATTGTAAAAACCCTATTGTATTAAATACAATTAAAGGCTGGAGGAAAATGTGGCAACATGAGGGTAACTTATGAAAACGGCTCCTTATACTCAGATAGTTGGAACATGGGGTTTTCAGCCAGGGCAGACAGATGCTACATTTAAAACCTGGAGGTCCAGAGATATATCTTGCTTAGGGGACCTCTTCGATGGGGAGGTTATGATGTCTTTTGACCAGCTGCACCAGAAATTTGGACTGTCCAACGGAGACCTTTTTCGGTATTTCCAAATACAACATTATATACAGAAAAGACCACATTATTAGACAGTCCCTACAATTCAGATAGAGAGACAAGTGTGCAATGGTCAATGGGTCCACGCTCAGTCAGTATTCTTTATCATTCATTACAGACCGAGGTATCGAAAGACAAGGACTGACTGTTTAAAATATGGAACCAGGAATTGGGGTTAGAAATCCCTTCAGAAATGTGGTAGCCACAAAGATCTCTATTTGTAATAGAACTCAAGCTATTCAATTACAGGGCTTATATAGCAACGGAACGACTGGCAAAATCTATGGTAGAAACATCCCCAGTGTGTCCTAAATGTAAAATAGAAGTGGGCACTCTCACACACTGTTTATGGATATGTCACAAGGTCCGCAAATACTGGGACAAAATAACAAATGCTCTGACAGAAATCTTGGGAACGGAGATTGGATTGGATCCAATGTCTCTTCTCCTGGGCTTTTCACATCAGCCCTCCCTGGATTTGCACGGGAGGAAATTATTCTCCATTCTCTCTTTCTGTGCAAGGAAAACTATCTTAGTTAATTGGGTAGCTGAGGGTCCTCCAGGACATTAGAGTTGGCATAGGTTAATCATGGAATATATCCCCCTTGACTTCCTCATAAATATGGTGCAACGAAAAACTGAATTATTGCATAAAATATGGCAGCCCTTTCTGAACTATATAGACACAAATATTACAAATATTGTCAAGGGCTTTTGTCTGGCTGCAGCAGTGGTTCTGGCTGGACCAGGGGACCTCTGGGGGAGGAATCTCGTATAAATACGGTTTTATCATTACATGATGTTAATCCATTTTGAGTACATACTTAATTATTTAGTTATTACGTTATTTCTTACTAGTAATGCAAGATATTTTATTTTTTGGTTGTTTGTAGGATAGATTAGTAGTTAGCTGAGTTTTTTTCTCTTTTTTGTTTTGTTGTGTTTTAGTTTTTATTTTTTTCATGTATATATTTAATTGTATATTAGTGCTTATATTTGTTTGTATTACTTTGTAATTTTGTAAAAAAAGTTTTAAAATCTCTTTTATCTTTCAATAAAAATACCAATTTTAAAAAAAGGTTAACCATGGTACGCTCTTGCAAAAATTATGGAGGTTAAATTTGAAGGTGATTTAGTGGTTTGGATCAGAAATTGGATAGCTGTAAAACGACAGAGGCTGGTGATTGATAGGAAATGATCATCCTGGAGTGCAGCTACTAGTGGTGTAACGGAAGGATCTGTTTTGGGGCCACATTTTATAAATGACCTGGATGAGTGTGTAGAAGGATGGGAAGTAAAAATCGGCGGCGTTGTGGATGGTGCAGAAGAATGTTGTAGGCTACAAATGAATACAGTTAAGTTGCAGAGCTGGGCTGAGAATCGGCAAATCGAGTTTAATGCGGAAAAGTGTGAGGTGACTTATTTAGTAGGAGTAACAGGAATACAGAATTTTTGGCCTAGCAGAAAGGTTCTTGTTAGTGTGGATGAACAGAGAAATCTCTGTGTCTATGGACATAGATACCTGAAAGTTGCCACCTAGGTTGACAGGGTTGTTAAAAAGGCTTACATTGTGTTAGCTTTTCCTTGTAGACGGATTGAGTTTCAGAGCGATGAGGTCATGTTGCAGATGTAAACAAAAGCTCTGGTGTAGCCGCACTTCGAGTATTGCTTAGTGTTCTGGTCACCACGTTATCGGAAGGACGTTAGAAAGGGTGCAGCAGAGATTTACCAGTATGCTGTAGAATAGGGAGGAAAAGACTTATGAGGAAGGGCTGAGTGACTTGATGCTGTTTTCATTAAAGGCACCGAAGTTGAGGGGAGATTTAATAGACGCATAAAACATGATCAGTGGATTAGTTATGGTGAACAGTGAGAGCGTTTTTTCTTGGACTGTGTTGTTTAGCACCGGAGACATACCTTTAAATGGAGGGATCATAGATATAGGACAGATGTCAGAGGTAGGTCCTTTACTCAAGGAGTAGTAGGGGCGTAGAATGACCTTGGCACAACAGTCGTAGACTCGTCAAAACTAAGGGCTTTTAAATGGTTATTGGATAAACATATGGAGGATAATGGGATCGTATAGGGAAAATGGGCATCCGATTGGTTTCACAGGTCGATGCAACATCGAGGGCCGAAGGGCTTGTACTCCGCTGAAACGTTTTATATTCGATATTCGATATTCGATCTCTCTCAATCAGACGAAATCTCATTTAATTTTCACGAACATTTGAGGTAAAATACAAGTCATTATAAAACACTTTTCAAAAGTCACCGTATATCTTGAAGGGAGCCAAAGATTCCCGATCCACCTTTTGAAACGTTTAATGAAAGAATCAACAAACGGTCGACTGCCAATTGTCTTAATTTTCCAGTCACTTTGTCACACGTGTGAAGGCCAGGTAGTCAGCCATCAGCCTTTTGTTGACAAAAACAAGTGTGTAATCCACTGCCATCGGTGCCTTGGCAAGCAGCATAGAATACAGAACATAGAAAAATGCAGTTCAGAGCAGGCCATTCGGCCCTCGATGTTACACCGATCTGCGAATTAATTTAAGCCCATCCCCCTTCGCTATCCCATCATCATACATATACTTATCTAACGACTGTCAAAATGCCCCTAATGTGGCTGAGTTAATTATATTGGCAGGCTGGGCATTCCACGCTCTGAGTAAAGAATTTTCCTCTGACATCGTAAATCTATCACCCCTCAATTTGCACGTATGCCCCCTCGTACAAGCCAACATCATCTTCCTAAGAAAAAAACCTCTCAGTTCCACCCTATTTAATCCCCTGATCATCTTGTATATCTCTATTAAATCCTCTCTTAGCCTTCCTCTCTCGAATGAGAACAGACCCATGTCCCCCAGCCTTTCCTGATAAGACCTTTCCTCCATATCAAGCAACATCCTCTGAACTCTTCCAAAGCTTCCACATCCTTCCTATAACGCGGTGACCAGAACTGTACACAATATTCCATGTGTGACCGCACCTGAGTTTTGTACATCTGTGACATAACCTCATTGCTCAGAAGCTCAATCCCTCTAACAATAAAAGCAAAGACACTACATGCTGTCTTAACAATCCTATCAATCTGGGTGGCAACTTTCAGGGATATATGTACATAGAAACCAAGATCCCTCTGCACATCCACACTACTAAGGATCTTTTCATTGACCTAGTATTCTGCCTTCCTGTTATTCTTCGCAAAGTGAATCACCTCACATTTATCTGCATGAACTCCATTTGCCACCTCTCAGCCCAATTCTGTAGCTTATCCAAGTCCCCTAACATTCCAATTGTAAGATTGGAAACGTGCTACCTGCAGAAAAAAGAAATTCCAGCTACATCAGAGCTGTGTCTTACATTTACATTGCATTACATTACAGCGTGGAAACAGGCCCTTCGGTCCAACAAGTCCACACCGACCCGCCGAAGCGTAACCAACCCATACCCCTACATTTACCCCTTATCTAACACGATGGGCAATTTAGCATGGCCAATTCACCCGACCTGCACATCTTTGGACCGTGGGAGGAAACCGGAGCACCCGAAGGAAACCCACGCAGACACGGGGAGAACGTGCAAACTCCACACAGTCAGTCGCCTGAGGCGGGAATTGAACCCTTGTCTCTGGCGCTGTGAGGCAGCAGTGCTGACCACTGTGCCACCGTGCCACCCACTTACAGGATTTAATCTGATGTGAAACATTTCCAGAGTGGGAAAACTAGAAGATGTAATGATCAGAAACCTCGTGTTTAAAATTGCTTTTACTGTGAAACCTCTGACAATCTCACGGTGATTGCAAATTCTCAAATGCCGAACTGATCTCGCTGGAAAGTGAGATTGAACTTCAGATGATTAGTGATGATGAGTTTAAAGGCAACACGGTTATTCGTGTAAATCGAGAACACTACATCTAATATTAACTTTATTTGACATTTGCCACCATGCAGACTTTGCGAGAATTGTAAACCAATGCTCTGATCCCAGCTGATGATAACAGCGAAGAAGTCATATCCAAGGCAGAAACCTGGCCAGATAGATCTTGTGTTTATTTTTGTATTTTATTTCGTGGTGTTGATGAGTTACTTGATCTGACCACAATGAAAATAAAGGGAATGATATGAGTAAGTGTGTGCAGCTGTGTCTGACCTTTCTGGGATATGTCCTGAATGAAACTATACATGGTTGCGTTATACCGCATGTACTGTCTCAGAGAGCTAAGTAACACGTTTGTTCAGAAAGGAAAGAATGAACACGACAGACAGATTGACGTCCTGCTCTTTGCAAAAGTCAGATTTTTTTTATAGTGCATTCACTTGCGAGCACCTCAGTTTTGTCCAGACACCAACATCTAAAGAATCAGGGTATAACATTTTAAAGCCTTATTCGATTCTTTGAAAAGTATACTATTCCATGGAAGCATCAAATTCAGTGGAGCATTAGCAATCCGCTAATTACAGTAAATTAAATAAAAAGGAATGATCAAGCAGAGAATTGTCTCCCTGGAGGCTGCCATCAGATAAATATGTGGATGTTTTTTTAGGAAATTGTGAAATTTATTTCGAATGTTTGTTAAAAATGCATGGGGTACCAAACGGTCTGCTGTTTGCCATTTATTATCCTGTCCTTGCAGCTATCGGGCTTCCAGGTAAGCAGTTAGTTAACAGCTGCGAGTCAATGGTCAATTCTACCAGTGCTGATATTTTATCTGTAGTTTATATATGTGTATATATATATATATATATATATATATAGCACCGTATTATATTTTGTCCACTTCCATTTCTAAAACGAATTCAGCAGGGGAATGGGAACCTAAATTGTAGTTCCAGTGTCCAAAAGGTTGAGCGTACTGAGGTCAAACAGAAGGTTTCAAGGTCGCAAGCGTGCACTGGCAAGCCGGAAGGTGTGTCTACTTCAACGCCAGGAGCATCTGGAATAATCGGATGAACTTTCAGCATGGTTTGGTACCTGGGACTTGGATGTTGTGCGTATTTAGGAAACATTGATAGAGCAGAGACAGGACTGGTTGTTGCAGGATTTGGGATTTACATGTAAGAATGAAAATGGTAAAAGATGAGGAGGGTTGGCATTGTTCGCCAAGGACTGTTTCACGGTGTCAGAAAGGGCAATTGAGAACTCGTCTACTGAGATAATATGGGCTGAGATTAGAAAAAGGAATGGAAAGGTCACCCTGTTGGAGGTTTCTATAGGCATCCGAAAAGTTCCAACAATGTAGAGGAAAGGATTGCAAAGATGATTCTGGAACAGAGCGAGAGGTACAGGATACTTCTGAAGGGGTCTTTAACTTTACAAATATTGACTGAAAATGCTATTGTTCGGGCACGTTAGATGGGTCAGCATTTGTCAAATGTGCGCAGGATGGTTTCCTGACACAATATGCAGACTAGTCAACAAAGGCGAGGCTACAGTCGATTTGGACGGGGTAATGAACTCGACCAGGTTTTAGATTTGAATGTAGGTGAGCACCTTGGTGATAGAGAATATGTTTCGATTCTGTTTACTTTAGCGATGGAAAGGGGTAGTTAGATGCCGCATGGAAAGAGTTATCGCTGGGGAAAAGGCAAGTATGATGCGATTAGGCAAGATTTAGGATCCATAGGATGGGGAAGAAACTGCATGGGATGGGTACAATTGAAATGTGTAGCACATTCAGGGAACACCGACCGTGTGTCCTTGGGAAGGATGGACCTGTCAGGCAGGGATGAAGTGGTCGAGTGAGGAAGCCGTGGTTTAATAAAGAAATTAAATTTCTTGTCGAGCCGGAAAAAAAAGGGTATGTAAGGATGAGATGTGAAGGCCCAGTTAGGCACTTCAGAGCTACAAGTTAGCCAGGAAAGACTTAAAGTGAGATTTAAGAAGAGCCGAGAGGGAACATGAGCAGCTGTTGGCAGATAGAGTCAAGGAAAACCCTAAAGCTTTCTATAGGTATATCAGGAAAAAAAATGACATGAATAAGATTTGGTCCATTGAAGAACAGTAGTGAGAAGTTGTGCGTAGAGTCCGAGGAGAGAGGAGACGCACTAAAGGAATATTTTCCACTAGCTTTAACATTGGAAAAGCATGATGTTGTCGACGAGAATATTGAGATTACGGTTAATAGATTAGACAGGATTAAGGTTCACAAGGAGGAGGTGTTAGCAAGTTTGGAAAGTCTGACAATAGGTAAGACTCTGAGCCGGACAGGATTTATCCTAGGGTTCTCTGGGAAGCCAAGGGGTGACTGCAGACACTTTGTCTTTGATCATTACATCATTATTGTCTACAAGAACAGTGCCAGAAAACTGAAAGGTAGCAAATCTTGTCCCCTTGTTCAAGAAGGGGAGTCGAGAAAACCCTGGTAATTATAAATCAGTGAGCCTTACTTCGGTTGTGGGTAAAGTGTTGGAAAAAATGAGAAGAATAGTAGTTAGAATCATCTCGAGAGGAATAAGTTGATTATGAATAGTCGACACGGCTTCATAAAGGGCAGCTAGTGCCTTACATACCTTATTTAGTTCTTTGAGAAGGTGACCGGACAGGTGGATTAGGGTATAGCGGTTGATGCGGTGTACATGGATTGCAATAAAACGATTGATAAGGTTCCCCAAGGTCGGCTAATGCAGAAAGTACAAGGGGGATTTAGTAGTTTGGTTCAGAAATTGGATCGCTGTGAGAAGACAGAGGGTGATGGTTGATGGGACATATTCATCCTGGAGTTCAGTTACTGGTCGTATACCACAAGAATTTGTTTTGGGGTTGCTGCTGTTTATCATTTTTATAATTGACTTGGATAAGGGCGTGTCAGACGGGTTAGTAAATGTGCGAATGGCACTAAGGCCAGTGGAGTTGTGGCAGTTCTGAAGAATGTTTTGTTACTGAGGGAACTAGAGAAGCTGCAGAGCTGGGCGAAGAGGTGGCTAATGTAGATCAATGCTGAAAAATGCGATTTGATTCACTTTGGAAGGAGCAAGAGGAGTAAGGTGTACTGGGCTAATGGTAAGATTCTTGGCAGTGTAGAGAGATCTCCATGTCCATGTACATATATCCTTGAAAGTTGCCACCCAGATTGTTAGGGTTTTTTAAGACGGCACAGGATGCATTCGCTTTTATTGCTAAAGGATTGAGTTTCGGAGCAATGAGGACACGTTGCAGCTGTACAAAACTCAGGTGCGGCCACACATGGAATGTTGCGTACAGTTCTGGTCACCACGTTAAAGGAAGGATGTGGAAGCTTTGGAAGAGTTCAGAGGAGATTTACTAGGATGTTGCTTGATATGGAATTAAAATCTTATGAGGAACTTGAGACTGTTTTCGTTATAAAGAAAGTTGAAAGTTTACTTAATTGCGACATAAAGGACAATCAGAGGATAAGGTTGGGTGGACAGTGAGAGCCTTTTTCTCTCGGATGTTGATGGCTCACACGAGGGCACACGTCTTTAAATTGAGGGGAGAAAGATTTACGACAAATGTCAAACGTTCTTTCTTTACAATGAGAGAAGTAGGGGAGTAGAACGCCCTGCCTGCAACTGCAATAGACTCGCGAACTTTAAGGGCATTTAAATGGTCATTGGATAAACATGTAGACGAAAATGGAATAGTGTATGATCGATAGGCTTCAGATTGATTTCAAAGGTCAACACAACAGCGAGGACCAAGGGCCTGTACTGCGCTGTAATGATCTATGTTCGAATTATTGCTCACTTTCTTTGCCACCACCTGTCAAATTATACCTGTCTCTACCTTCACATATTTTCTTCATCACTAGTATTCATTTGATATATGAATACTTAACTTACTTTACGCATTCACAATTTTTTGTTCTTGTTTAACGACTCACTATTAGCTGTTTTGGTTAGTTAACAGCTTCTAATACAGTACTTTCACATCATAATAGCAAATTATTCCCGTCACGTTTAGAATGTTTGTCGTGACAGAAGTTATCTCATGCCTTTTACAGGTTCTTTATTTGTAAACACTATCACCTGGAGTGCACCATCGCGCTGAAAGCGTTTTCTATTTTGGTTTTCAATGAGAAAGCAAGTTAATATTTTTCAGAAGTAAGAGAATGATTTAGTATAATGTATTAATGAATAATTTGGTCATATCTTGGAATTCAAGATATGAATGGATATCAGCACCTACAAGAATCTTGTTGCAATTGTACCAGGCTCCACCACGTCCTCTGGCAGCTCATTCCATACACGTACCACCCTCTGTGATAAAACGTTGCCCCTTAGGTCTCTTTTATATCTTACCTCTGTCACCCTAAACCTATGCCATCTAGCTCTGGACTCCCCGACTCCGGGGAAAAGACTTTGCCTATTTACTCTGCCTATGCCCCTCATAATTTTGTAAAACTCTATAAGGTCACCCCTCAGCCTCCGACGATCAAGGAAAGCAGCCCCAGCCTATTCAACCTCTTCCTATAGCTCAAATCCTCCAACCATGGCAACATCCTTGTAAATCTTTTCTGAACCCTTTCAAGTTTCACATCACCTTTCTGATAGGAAGGAGACCAGAATTGCACGCAAAATCCCAACAGTGGCCTAACCAATGTCCTGTACAGCTGCAACATGACCTCCCAACTCGTGTACTCAATACTCTGACCAATAAAAGAAAGCATACGAAACACCTTCTTCACTATCCTATCGACCTGCGACTCCACTTTCAAGGAGCTGTTAACCTGCACTCCAAGGTCTCTTTGTTCAGCAACACTCCCTAGGACCTTACCATTAAGTGTATAAGTACTGCTAAGATTTGCTTTCCCAAATGAAGCACCTCACATTTATCTGATTTAAACTCCATCTGCCACTTCTCAGCCCATTGGCCCATCTGTTCAAGATCCTGTTGTAATCTGAGATAATCCGCTTCGCTGTCCACTACACCTCCAATGTTGGTGTCATCTGCAAAATTACTAACTGTACCTTTTATGGTCGTATCCAAATCATTTATGTAAATGACACAAATGGCACTCCACTGGTCACAGTCCTCCAGTCTGAAAAATAACCCTCCCCCACCACTCTCTGTCTTCTACCTTTGAGCCTGTTCTGTATCCAAATGGCTAGTTCTCCCGAAATTCCATGAGATCTAACCTTGCTATTCAGCCTCCGATGGGTAACCTTTTCGAATGCCTTATTGAAGTCCATATACATCACATCTACTGCTCTGCCCTCATCAATCCTCTTTGTTACTTCCCCCAATCAATTGTCGAAAGTTCTTGCCTTATGCCGTCTAATTTCTCCAATTTAGAACTTCAAATTTTAGATCCGGTCCATCCATTTCCATCACTATTTCAAGTCTAATAGAATTATGTTTGCTGGCCCCAAAGTGCTCCCTCACTGACAACTCAGTCACCTTCCCTGTTTTATTTCCCAAGAGTAGGTCAAGTTTTGTACCTTCTCTAGTCGGTACATCCACATACTGAATCAGAAAATTGTCTTGTCCACACTTAACAAATTCCTCTCCATCTAAACCTTTAACACTATGGCAGTCCCAGTCTATGTTTGGAAAGTTAAAATCCCCTACCATAACGACCTTATTATTTTTACAGATAGCTGAGATCTCCTTACAAGTTTGTTTCGCAATTTCCCTCTGACTATTAGGGGGTGTATAATACAATCCCAATAAGGTTATCATCCCTTTCTTATTTCTCAGTTGAATACTTAGAAAGCAAAGAGAGGTAGACATCAAACGGAGAATTGAAAATCGGTCCGTGATTTATGGGGATTAGTGATATCAGGCTGCAAGGCCACTTCAAGGATTTTTTTTCATGGAACATTTATGCCAATGGTCAGCTTTGTAGTGACACAATCGGTCAGTATTCTGCCGCACTCTTATCATCATTGTGTCAGGTACTCAAATTATAGTTTTTGTGATGAACTTATTATTCATATTGTGGTAACACTTAATTTGCTGATATTTATACCAGGTCCTCCATGGAAGACAAGAATGTGAGCTTGCCCACACACCCATTATAATAGTAGACAATCTAAGTTGTTTACTGGTGTTGTGGGGTTTCTACAAGTGGCATCTGCAATGCTGGAGCTGTTTCCTTCATTATTCACACCTTCACATTGATTGAATCCCAAATTCTTAATTACAGTTCTCATTTAATTCACCAGTTCATTTTATAAATTGTGCAGATTATATTACATTTGGTCATTTATCCAGAATCCGCTCTGCAGCACAAAAGAAGTGTTATGTTTTAGGAAGCTCTTTTTGTCTATTAAGACGTCCTAATCTGCAACTTTCCGGGGATGATTGCATGAAGATTCCAAATTATTGTTCGTTATAAAAACAAACTTATCACTGAATTCCACCTAAAAAAAGTCCTCTGCAAATGTCATGGTGGTTAATTATCAAGCCAAATAATTCTGCTTGAGGACAGTTTTGAAGACTATTTTCAGATTTTTCCAAGACTGAAGAATTTTGCAATTTAAGTGAAATGAACTACTTTGGATTTCTGTGAGACTTCATCTCCGTTCAATTTAGTATGTTACTTTATTTGATTCGTTTTATGTTTGCTTACATTTAAGATAGGTGCAACACATGCGCCAGGGAACTATAGGCTAGTGAGCTTGACGCCAGTGGTGGGTACGTTTCTGGAGGGAATGCTGAGGGAACAGGATTTGGATGTATTCAGCAAAGCCAGTCCCAATTAGGGATATTCAACATTGGTGCGTTGGAAATCGTGTCTCACAAGCAAGTTTTGGAGAAAATGACTAACAACACTGATTGGGGCATGGCGGTGCAAGCTGTCTGTATAAACCTCATTATGACGTATGACAGAATTCTGGATGCTATACTGGTTAGAAAGTTATATAATTTGGAATGCAGGGAGAGCTGGCCATTTGGATAGAAAATTGGCTTGAAGGTAGGAGACATAGAATAGTGGGGGAGGGTTGCTCTTCAGACTTGCGGCCTATGACCAACGGTGTGCTGCAAGGATTGGTGCTTGGTCCAGTGATTTGTATCATTTATAAAAGTGATCTGGATGTGAATATTGGAGAAAAGGTTACACAGTTTGCAGATGACATCAAAATTGATGGTGTCATGGACAGTGAAGGAAGTTATCTCAGTTTACAACAGGGTCCTGGTCTGAAGGACCAATGGGCAGAAGAGTGGAAGATGGGGCAGGTTTCGATTAGTGTGCAGTGTATCATTTTGTTCAGGCAAATCATGGCAGGACTTTTTCAGTGAATTATATAACTGTATGTAGTCTTGCCAAGCAAAGATATCTTGTGCTGCAGATTCATGGTTCCCTGAAGGTGGATCTACAGCTTGACAAGTGGTGAAGAAGTCACTTCGTATGTTTTACTGGTCAGAGCATTGTATTTAGGTGTCCAGACGTCCAGTTGCAGTTGTACAGTACATTGTTTCGCCCACTTTTGGTATACTGCATTCAATTTTGTATACCCTGCAACAGGAATTATATTGTTAAACTTGAAAGGATGCAGAAAATATCGGCAGGACTGTTCTCAGAATTGGACGGTTTGAATTATACGAAGAGGCTTAATAGGTTGTGTTTATTTTTCCCTGCAGTATTAAAAGCTGCATGATGTCATTTCTTGAGGTTTATGAAAGCATAAAGAGCAAGGATAGGTTGAATAGCCAACGTATTTCTTTTTCTTGGATAGGGAGTACAAATCTAGAGTATGAACGTTTAAGGTGAGAAAGCTTTGAAAGGGTCTTAAGGGGCAACCTCTTAAGCTGGTGCAAGAGCAGCACTGGAAAAGCATCAGGATGGGTATATAAATAGGAAGGGTTCAGAGGGGCACGGACCATATGCTGACAAATATAATGATATTAATTTAAGACATCTGGTCGGCATGGGCAATTGGCGTGCTGTACAGCTCTATTGGCTCCATGACTGAAATTCTTGAACTTATTATTTGTTTGTGTTTTTGTTCTCTGTTGTTGGATGTTCTGCCCTGGAATTCTAAGGGCTTTGCTTCTTCTTTCTTTCTATTATGCCCTCCTTGACATCTTTTTGCATCAAAAGCGCAGCAGGTCAGGCAGCATCCAGGGAACAGGAGAATCGACGTTTCGGGCATAAGCCCTTCTTCCTGAAGAAGGGCTTATGCCCGAAACGTCGATTCTCCTGTTCCCTGGATGCTGCCTGGCCTGCTGCGCTTTTCCAGCAACACATTTCCAGCTCTGATCTGCAGCATCTGCAGACCTCACTTTCTCCTCCTCTCTTTGCATCATACCATTATGTTATGACACTGCATTTCAATGGATAATGTTAAAACAATTGAATAATTTTCTGCATAGAAGTAACAATTTGCACCTGAGGATCACATTGCAAGACTGTAAACTTCAGGCATAAACTTGCGGATTCTAAAGCAAAACAAATCAGTAATGGACATTGTTGTTGTTTTCTCTCTTTTCCTATGTCCTCTGCCACCAACTGAGTCTCTCTCTTTCTCTCGCAGCGAATTTGGCAGTAATTGTCATCCTAAGTCAAAGAAGATGTGGTCTGTCTGGATGTATCGGTTATTACCTCGTATCCATGGCGGTGACAGATCTCCTGATTATTGTCAAGGCTGTAATATTAAACCGGAATGTTGGGATTTATTTCCCATCTAGTTTCCTATCTATCACACCGGTCTGTAGTGTTCGAGCAGCTTTAAACAATGCAGCAATTGACAGTTCTGTCTGGTTAACGGTCGCTTTTACTTTTGATCGATTTGTGGCTATTTCTTTACAGAAAGTAAAAATATGGTATTGTAAACGGAGCACGGCAGCATGGATTATAGGAATCATAACCATACTGGTCTGCATAAAAAATGCCTTTTTATGTTTTATATTTGAACCCAGGTATATAATTAACAACATACCATGGTTTTGCGTCATTAAAGAAATATATTATCAGTCATCTGCATGGACTGTGTATGACTGGATTCGGTACATTTTAAACCCCGCCCTTCCATTCGTTCTGATTTTACTTTTCAATGCTCTGACGGTTAGAGGTATTGTAGCTGCCAATACAGTGCGCAAGAGAGTCCGGGTCCAGAACAGAGATGAGAATAAGAGTGATCCAGAGATGAGAAAACGAAAAAAGTCAATTGTTTTACTATTCGCCATCTCAGTCAATTTCATCCTGCTATATTTGGTATTTTTCGTAACCATGCTCTATGTCCGAATTGGGAATGTCACTTACTCTTCAGGTTTCAATGTCATCAATTCCACGTTTATTCTCCAGCAAACTGGTTTCATGCTTCAATTGTTGAGTTCCTGCATCAACCCATTTATTTATGCTGGCACCCAGAGCAAATTCAGAATGGAGTTAAAAAATGGACTGAAATATCCACTAAGATTATTTCTTTAAATAAACAAAAATGGATATAAGATAACCTGTAATGGGCTAAACAGATTCCAATATTATACACGTTATGCAATGTATCATTAGTCGCTTTAATTGGGTACAGGCCTTTCTGACAATGCCATGAGATGATGTTGACCATTCTCAGCATTCCCTTCATTTTTTGGCTGCAATTGGCAGCAAATGTCACTGCCCATTACAGCTGCTTCATTACAACGGTGGTGTCTTAAATGTTCAGCAGTAGTAGTATACATGGACTTGAGTGAGTCGAACTGGTGAAAAACATTGGATCAATTAAATGACATGTTTTCCAGGACAACCATTCGTTCTCCTCAAGTAAGAGATACAGTGCATCTTTGATACAGACAATCGAACGTGCAATAAGTCAGAAAGTCATGGAGTCATGCAGCAGAAGAACACACTGTCTGGTCAAAACACGTCCACATCAACCATGTTTTCAGAATACACTTGTCCCACTTGCCTGCGTCAGGATAATATGATTTGTGAATGACAGATAGTCACTTTCACTCAATCATTAGACGATGCACTCACTGGGACAATTAGATATTTATAACTCTGACTCCATAACTTCCGTGTTAAGATCCTCTTTCTATTCTCGTTTCTGGATAGCTTTGTATAGTACACCCTCTGCTTTTTCCTTTCTGATTTTAGTTTGAAATTCGCTTTATTTATTGTTTCCTGTGCACTCATCATTTTCTGTTGTGACACACAGCGACCTCTATGAGGATGGCAGCCTAACTGTCCAGTAGGATGCGGCAACCAATGCTCCTGCATGGAGTCGCTCAATACTGAGTATTTAGGAGGCACCAACCCATCAGCACTGTCTTCTCTGTATGAAAACTACACGTGTGATAAGTAGTATTAATGCTCCAACTACTGACTTGAGAATTAGAATCCCATTCATGCTTATTCTTGTAAGGATTCCAGCTCTAATGTATGGCTTGTAATGCTAACATAAATTCCCACGGAAATCATGCATTTTAACCCTTCACATCTCCGACTGTCACTTAAAGTTCTGCTCAGTTTTCCGAAAGAATCTGTTTTAATCAGAATACTCGTCTCATGCTTCACATCCTCGACAAGCATATTGATGGAGGCAAAATTGTGTAGAAGAATCCTATTCCTCTTATCACGTAGGTATTCCTGATTGCTTATTCACCAATGTTGTAATCTTTGAAAATAATGTTGGCTGCATTTTGAATGTGACACCCATGCAATATTTGTGCTCCTTTACATCTACAACTGCATAATTTTCCTCAATTCATCAGTCTTTACTTAATTGAAAACAGGAAAAACTGGAGATGCACGGCAGAACTGGCAGCAGCCATGAAGCGAAAACAGAATTAATGCTTATGAAGAAGTGTCAATACACAAGAAACATTTCTCCAGCAATTTCTGTTTCGGTTTCATATTCAAATTGTAACTGTTGTGTGCATCCTGCCGCAAATAAAGGTTGAGGAAACTCGGGATGTGCTGTGCTCGATCACTTACACCCTGGAGCTGGAAAACCCCGAGGTCCTGTTTACTGTAACTGGCGACATCAATCAAGCCAATCTAACTATGGTGTTGTCCAAGTACCAGCAGAACATTACTAGCCCCACGAGGTACACGAACACAGTAGACTACTGCAACACCACTGTGAAAGATGCCTACCGCTCCATCCACTGCCCTAATTTTGGGAACTCTGCCCACAATGCTGGGTTTCTTCTCCTGGTGTACAGGTAAAAGATCAAGCAGGAGACGCTCTCGCGGATATAGGTCCAATGCTGGTCTGAGGAGGTAGAGGATCATCTCTAGTGCTGTCTTTATTCGGCTGATTGGGTCATGTTCAAACAGTTCGCAGGTATCTTGGACGAGTACACCACCACCGTCACAGACTGTACCAGCAAGTGTGTGGAGGACTGCATATCGAGGAATTCAATCCGGGTGTTCCCCTCAGAAAACCCTGGATGTGTCAGGACATAGAGAACCTGCTAAAAAACAGGCCTCAGGTCTTCAGAGCAGGAGACCCACGAAAATATAAGGAATCCAAGTATGACCTTCGCAGAGGAGAAAGTGAGGTCTGCAGATGCTGGAGATCAGAGCTGAAAATGTGTTGCTGGAAACAGGCAGCATCCAAGGAGCAGGAGAATCTACGTTTCAGTCATGAGCCCTTCTTCAGGCTTCTGTACCTTCTTCTTCCTGAAGAAGGGCTCATGCCCGAAACGTCGATTCTCCTGCTCCTTGGATGCTGCCTGACCTGCTGCACTTTTCCAGCATGACCTTCGTAGAGCCAATACGACAGCCAAGGACCAATGCAGATCAAAACTAGAGAAGCAGACAGATGCCTGGCGATTGTGGCAATGGCTGAATGATATCACAGGTCCTAAAAAGAGACAGTGCAAGATAGCAGACGATTTTACGTCCCTCCCAGATTGTCTGAACGCCTTCAATGCTCGCTTTGAGCAGAATTTCGGCGGAGAGATAACACCTATTCCGACAACTCCTGGCGAACCAATCCCAACAGTCACTGAATCAGAGGTCAGATCAGTTTTCCTTTGTGTGAATCCAAGGAACGTGGTGGGACGAGATGGAGCACTCAGGCCGTGCACTCAGAGCATGCGCAGATCAACTGGCAAAGGTCTTCTCAGATATCGGCCACTGTTCCTGCCTGGTTCAAGAGTGCCAACATCATCACGAGTGCCTAGGAAAGCTTATGCAGCATGTATCAATGACTACAGCACACCGTTCCTAACTTCGGTGGTCATGAAGTGCTTTGAAAGGCTGGTCATGGCATTAATCAATTCCAGTCTCCCCACTACTCTTGACCCACTCCAATTTGCTTATTTGACCAAAAGATATACGTCAGATTCCATATCACTTGCCCTTCACTGCTCCCGAGAACATCTTAAAACCAAGAACAGTTACGTAAGAATGCTACTCATTCACTACAGTTCATCCTTCAACACTATCATCCCCTTGAGAGTGGTTACTAAACTTAATGATGTCGGACTAAGCCTGACTTGCTGCAACTGTAGCCTCAGTTTCCTGACAGACAGGCCACAATCAGTGAAAATTGGGGGCAATATTTCATCCTCACTAACACTCAAAACTGGAGCCTCCCAGGGGTGCGTACTCATCCCCCTGCTGTAATCAGTGTATACCATGACTGCGTCACTAAATACCGGACTAATGCCATTTGCAAGTTCGCTGATGACATCACCATAGTCGGTCGAATTTCAGATGACGACGAAACAGACTACAGACGGGAGGTTCAAGACCTCAAAAAATGATGCACTGGGAACAACCTGGCAAAACAAAGGAACTCATTATTGACTTTGGGCAGGACATTAGTCATGCCCCCTACACATTAACAGCACAGAGGTGAAACGAATGGAGATTGTCAAGCTCCTGGGTCATCCACAACAGGCTTTCTTGGACTCTTCACGTGGACGCACTAATTAGAAAGGCCCAACAACGTCTCTTCTTCCTCAGGCAGCTGAGGAAATTTGGGCATGACGGCGAATACCCTTGCCAACGTTTATAGGTGCGCCATCGAGAGCATTCTGTCTGGATGTATCACTACCTGGTATGGTAGCTGTACCCTTCAAGATCGGAAACGGTTACCGAGAGTGGTGAACTGGGCCTGGATATCTACAAAGGCCAACCTCACATCTATAGAATGCATCGACAAGGCCCACTGTCGAGGAAAGGCCGCCAGAATGCTCAAAGATCCATCCCACCCTGTCAACGCTTTTCTAAAACCTCTACTGTCGGGCAGAAGATGCAGAAGCCTGAACACACGCACCAGCTGGTTTCGAAACAGTTTCTAACCTACTGTTGTTAGAGTACTGAACGGACTCACAAACTCTTAACATTCGCTTGGACCTGTGTTTTTGTTTTTGCCTCTGTTTACCTATTATTTACTTAACTATGCTACTGAACTCTATGATATGGCTGCATTGCTCGCAAGACAAAGCGTTTTACTGTGCCTCAGTACACATGACAATAAATTCAATTCAATTCAATATTTTCTTTCAAATTCAACATACTTTAAAGATGAAATTTTCATTCGTGCATCACCAACATGCCGTACAGTTTAGATATCAGTGTCAGGATCTTGAAGGTATTGATAAATTGCGAGTTGATTTAATTAGTGCCTTAGGGCATGTTTATTTAGCTGCCCAATTTACAATAATAAATTCACGCAATTCTTCCGGGTGTAATGACACCCACTTTTTCATGTGGAACAGAAGTTTATCATCATTGGATTCCCACAGTTTGGGAATGTTCGTTCATTTCTTCCTTCTAAAGACTGACAAACTGATCCACATCGGTGCTCAGATAAGCAACGCATGCAAGTGCAGCAATGCCTCTGATTGTAATTTACTGTGCTTACACACCGGCACAACAATACACCTGACACCAGAGTTTTGTTTCCTGTTCCTTCCTGTCAGAACATTATATATTTCCACAACAAATGAGAAACTCTATTTCTGCTTGTCCTAAGTTTGTGTCTTCAACTGGCTGGCACAAACCGCAGAAGCAGCTATCCGGAGGAATGTTGGATATATGCGTTAATTTCACTTGGTGAAATAACACTAGAAACAGACCATAAAAGAGCTGCAAATCTTCATTATGCCGGAAATACTCTGCAATTCGTTCATTCCAAATGGACACATTTTTTCACAATGAGTAGGAGTGGAACCAGAAATTAACAATATAACATTGCTCGGAAGAAATCAGTAAAATACAATTCCAATGTTTATATAGCTTCAGACCGATAAATTCTTCAGGATCTTAGATAGTTGTTACCTCTGGATCGATGCATTATGACTATCCGACTGGCGAATCATGAGTTTGCAGGTATCATTAAATCGATAGCTTTGAGAAGAAAATACGTACACTGAACAGTTTCTTGAGATTTCGATGAAATTACAAATTACATAAAGTAATTAACAAGATCATGACTAATTGTATGCTCATATCTGCTAACTGCTCTCGACTTGTTAAATCAGTGAGAGTGGAACGATATCCAGCTCCCTGCAAACACAGTCATGATTTGAAATTTGGCCACACAGTTAAAAGGTATGGATATATTTCTCTTCAAGCTTATGGAAGTTCGATATTCATACCCCATACATTGGCGTTGTGAATGGAACTTCTTTCATTTGTCTGCATTTAAAAATTGAAAATCAAAAAAGCACCAAGCTTGGAGTAAAATATCGCATGTAATTATTAAGATACGACCTAGCCATCTGTTGATTATGCAATTTTCTCAGATCCGATCATTGTATTACAACAGTGAATGCATTTTAAAAGCACATCCTTGATCTTTCATAAGTTTTTACTGTTTTATTGATTTTTGTGCGTCTATGGTTACAGTTGCCTAGGAGCAGCAGTCGATGATTTGTTCGTAAGCTTCTGATAGTGTTCCTTTAGGTTGTTAAGACCCATGTATATGCCATATGACTGAATTCATTAAAGAAGGTTTACAAAGATGAGAATTCGGGAGATTCACTGATATCAGACGACAAATAGCCTGTCAATATAGCATGTTGGGCTCTCGTTAAGGTAGTTTGGGGACCACTCTGCTCTCTAACCGAGCTGTTAAGGAAGACACGACATGATCGTCCTTCTCTCTTTCTGATCTGCCTCCGACTTTACTGTTGTGTTCTGCTAATTAAAAAAAAAGTGCCGTCGAAGGACCACCCGATTAGCCCTGCTGTCTCTCAGGGCTACTTGTTGAGAACTGTCCTCTGAGAGAATCTACTCTGTCCAGGTACAGTTACTCCAGGCCAGAGATGACCTAATCTGTTGTTATTCCCTGCGCAGATCCTTCAGCGCAGACCTCATCGAGCCCCAACTCCTCCTATCCTAAGTACTCTGAGACTGACACTTATTGATGGAATGTATTTTGAGGGGCAGATAGCCAACATTGTATCATTGAACTTTCTGGACCCTTTAGCAGAATATACGACATTGCAATAAACTGATTTGATAATGATGACCAGTTGTAAAGATTCTTTCTGTGTGACTGCTACCGCTGAGTTCTGAAAGAAAGTTTTTAGAATTTGAACTGAAAGGATTAATCCAGCAGTTGGAAATGTGGGTTCAGCTAATGCATGTAATTTTATCTGCAAACTTCAGATTTAAAGAGTAAGTCAAAATCAATAAACGCAAGTAGAACATTGAGAAAGTTAATTAAATTAAAATTGAGATCTGAAGAATTCCTGATTTAGCTGACAGCAAGGTAACTAATTTCAGAAATTTCTACATAAGATGTGTGCATTTCATATGCAAGCTATCCTTGCCCCAAGGACAAAAGTCACTAAACAGTTTGCAATACAATAGCACGCCCATATGACAATTGGACATTCTGAGTGAAATAACGACAAATCACACCACCCCTTACACCAGCCCCCACCCACAAATTCCAGCTCTCAGTTTATTGGCTATTTTCTGTACCTATTTTATCAGATTCACATTCTTTCATAAATGGAGAGTATAAAGCTGTAAACAATGCGATTGACGTCGTCCCATCAACATCCTGTGCAACTGGAGAAAACGTTTTAATTTGTCTTCCTAAACATGTGTTCAGCCTGCAAATCAACGACAGATGATTCACAAAACGGGCTCCCAGAACCATCTGCAACTTAAAGTTCTGCAACATCGCTCCATTTAATTAAAGAAAAACACCATTAATATTCTTACTAACAAAATGTGGAAGCTGATATTTTCCACACATTATAGTCGACATTCCAGATATTTGTCCACTGATTTCACCTTCGTATGACTCAAAGCAAAGTTCCTCTGCTGTCTTCACCGCTAACGTTTCAAAAAGTCTATACATCAAATACAAAAGAAATTGGAGCATACATTTATTTCTTTTGTCGAATTCATGATTATAGATGGTGAAGGGTTGAGACAACGGCACTCATTACTAAGATGCACTCGACATTAATTCTTACCCATCCTCTTGTGCCCTTCTATTGCAATGTTTTATTTCCTGTTATCTATCTAATCCTGATGCGTAATAGGAAGTTGGGTTGAGAACACAGGGCATGTCAATAATATAAACAACTATCCAGCAGAAGAAGATAGCACCTGATAAATATCTGGCAGAACAGAGAACATTACAGTGTAGGAACGGCCTCTTGGCCATCGATGTTGAGCCAACCTGTGAAACCAATCCTAAACTCATCTATCCTACACTATTCCATTATTATATATATGTTTATCCAATGACCATTTCAGTGCCTTTAAAGTTGGCGAGTCTACTACTGTTGCTGGCTGGGCGTTCAACATTCCCACAATTCTCTGAGTAAATAAACTACCTCTGATATCTGTCCGCTCCCTGTCACCCCTTAATATAATGCCATGTCCCGACGTGCTAGCCATCACCAGCTGAGACAAAAAACTATGAATTTCCGGCCGATCTAACCCTCTGATTACCTTATATGCTTCAATTAAATCACCTATCAACCTTCTTCTTTCTGACAAAAACAGCATCAGTCCCTCAGTCTTTCCTCATAAGACGTTCCCTCCGGATCAGGCAACATCCTAGTCAACCTATTCTGAACACTTTCCGAAGCTGCCACATCCTTCTGAAATGTGGTGACCAGAATTGCATGCAATGCGCCAAGTTGAACCACATCAGAGTTTTTTTTACAGCTGCAACATAACCTCGTGGATCTGAAACTTAATCTCTCTACCACAAGAAGCTAACACACCGTACACCTTCTTAACAACCCTATCAACTTGGGTGGCGACTTTCAGGGATCGCTGTACATGGACACTGATATCTCCCTGCTCATCAACACTACCAATAACCTTAGCATTAGTCCAGTACTCTTTATTCCATTTGTTCCTTCCACAGTGAAATAATACAACGACATTATTCATAGGGTACATTCAAATCCTGCAGGGATTAAAAGAACCAACATGAATACGATCTATAACGAGAATGGTAGAACGGTTGCAGTACAGAAGCAGGTCCTCAGGCCCATTGCATCTGCGTCTGCTTGCTGAATATTGTAATTCATTTCAGATTTCTTGCCTTTGGACGCCAATTGCTCGTGGCATTGTCCATTATATTCATCTAAACAACCATGCAATACCATCTTCAATATCCAATCTGAACCTTGCTGCACTGCATATCCAGACAGGCTAGCAACACACTAAATACTGCTGTGGTTCTGTTCGCCGAGCTGGAAGTTTTTGTTGCAAACGTTTCGTCCCCTGTCTAGGTGACATCCTCAGTGCTTGACAGCCTCCTGTGAAGCGCTTCTGTGGTGTTTCCTCCAGCATTTATAGTGGTCTGTCCCTGCCGCTTCCGGTTGTCAGTTTTAGCTGTCCGCTGTAGTGGCCGGTATATTGGGTCCAGGTCGATGTGTTTGTTGATGGAGTTTGTGGAAGACAGCTAACGATCCGCATCCATGAACACCAACTAGCCACGAAACGACATGACCAGCTATCCCTAGTAGCCACACACGCAGACGACAAGCAACATGACTTTGACTGGGACAACACTACCATTATAGGGCAAGCCAAACAAAGAACAGCCAGGGAATTCCTAGAAGCATGGCACTCATCCACAAACTCCATCAACAAACACATCGACCTGGACCCAATATACCGGCCACTACAGCGGACAGCTGAAACTGACAACCGGAAGCGGCAGGGACAGGCCACTATAAATGCTGGACGAAACACCACAGAAGCGCTTCGCAGGAGGCTCCCAAGCACTGAGGATGTCACCTAGACAGGGGACGAAAAGTTTGCAACAAAAACTTCCAGCTCGGCGAACAGAACCACAGCAACGAGCACCCAAGCTACAAATCTTCTCACAAACTTTGAACGCACTAAATATTTGTGGTATGAAAGAAGTTATTTTACCCACCTCGTAGTGATTCATTTGCAACGCACTTTACAACAGTGTCTTTTGATTTTCGATTCTTATTTAGTTAGAAATAACAATGTATCTTTACCAACTCCGTCCAGACTCGTTATTATTTTAAGAACGTCCATGAAATTGTCTCTTATCCTTGTCCTTTTCAAATTCAACAATTCCAAATTCTCATCCAGGGAACATTCAAAATTTGTTATACATACCTCGCCAACCACAGTCGTAAAGCTCTTCAGTATTCTGCAGATTAGAACTTTACACTCAAGATTTCAGCTGGGTTAGTGGCAAAAGAGCGAGAAAGCGAGTAATGAACGAACAGTTTGAATTACGGTTGAAAGCAGGGCAAAAATGGAAAGACACAAAAGTTTTAGCGGAACGAAAAGAAAAGGAAAGTGAAGAAAAGACGAAAGAGATACGTACATTCGGGATTAAAAAGAGGGCAAGCATATGACGCTCTAAAAGGGACAATTAATTTGGAGGATTGCAAATATTCAGTTTCAGAAGCACTGAAAACGCATGTGAAAGAACGTAGAGTCAAAACGAGATTAGCAGCTGAAATGGCTGATGATTATGAGATGGTCCATAAATCAAAGTTTGGTTTCCAGTATCAGTTTCAATCCATGAGAGAGAGAAATTGGCGTAAAGAAAAATCATCAAGTGATAAGCGAAAAGTGGATCTCGGTGAAGGAAAGAAGATAACGTACCACAGAGTTCAGGGGAAAGAGAAGTTAAAAGCTGCGCTGTGAACACTTCAATAAATTAGGCCACTTGTTGGTTGGTAAGGAAATGCACTGGGAATACGGATATAGGAAATTATGATAAGCGAGAGAATTTAGTTGGAGTGGTAAAGGAAAGCACAGTGCAGGCTAAAAAAAACTGCACCAGAATATGCAAAGTGTTCGAACGTTAATCCAGGAGTAATTTCTGGATCTTCTTAAACCATATTAAGGTTAAGGTTTACTGGTATAGGCCAGAAGCAACAGGTAAAGAGGTTACAGCATTCAGATATACGGGATGATGTCGATCTTTGATGTTTAGAAATGAGGAGTTATATAACTCAGAAAGACTATTGTCAAGAAAAAATGCTAGTATGTCGAATTCATAGTGAGACAAGAAGAGTTCAATTATGTAGTGGTTGGTTAGAGTGTCCAGGGAAAAGTGGGGAAATGGCATTTGAAATACTTCAAGAAGTTTCAGCTCCAAGATTACACTTTGTCATTGTTAACTATACAGCTGGGTCACAGGCCGAAAAGCTGCCTACTGTGGTTGAAAGCCCAGTGGAAATTCAGGCAACTGAAGTCTTGCAGGAAGTATAAACTGGGATTTCTCCCGACTGTGTGCTAACGAGGTCACGCAGTCACCAGTTGAAACTGGAGGATAAATTACAGAATACAGACATAAGAGTTGAAGTGGATTTATCAGAAAACTCATTTAATCAAATAATTGAGACAAAACAGGTACAGTTGAATAACAACATAGATCTTTTAAATCAGAGAAATTAATTGAGTTACAACTGAAGCAATTCTATCTAAAATCATACATGGAAGAATAATATGACTGTGTACCTACCGCTGCTGTCTTACAAATGATGCTTTAATGAGGAAACGGAAACCATCACATATTCAGTCAGAAATGGGCAGACGTTCATTAAGTTGTGTTACCATTGAGTTATGGAAAGCAGGTGTTGCGGGTAGCACATTAACTCCGAGTAGGAGATTATTTAGAGCTGAGAAAATTTCAATCTAAAATACAAAATTATTTTAATGGCCTGGACTGCATAAGAATGTCCTTGAATTTTGCCAGAAATATCATAAAGTGTAGGAAATTGGAAAACCATTGGCATTAATACATCTGCATAATTAACTACTAATCCTGCTTTTCAAGAACCTTTTGCAAGAGTATTAACTGAGTTCACATAAATCCCCTGTCTAAATCAAAGCGTGTAATCAGTATTTGATAAAAATAATGCATGTGTCCACTAGATGTCCCGAAGCCATTCGATTACAAACTATCACAGCTATAACGATTGTGGACATGTTCCTCAAAATGTTCACTAGATACTGATACTCACAGAGATACAATCAGATCAATGGTCAAACATTCTATAAAAGTCATTCAAGGAAATCATGGACAGCTGAGGAATAAAACAATTGAAATCCACTACGTACAATCCAAACTCGCAGAAAGCGCTAGAAAGTTGGCAGCAGCCGTTAAAGAACATGTTAATGGCTTATAATTAAGACTATGCATTTTAATGGGATATACGAATTCCGTTTGCACTTTTTGCCATTAGAGATGAATGAAATGAATCGAAGTAATTCAGTCGATTTTGATTAGTGTTGTTTGGGCAGGAAGTGAGAGGACCGCTAAAATGACTCAATGAGAAACTGGTGAGTCGGAATTCAGAGACCATGTATTTCGACTATGTATCAAATTATGAGAATGGTTAAGTAGAGCGGGGGAGTTGGCTAGATCCCATTTCAAAATATCACAACATCTGATAAAACATGAAATAAAAAATTGCAATTTTGCTAAAGGAGATAATATTTTCCTTCCAGTGGCAGGTCAACCCCTAAAAGCAAGATTGAATGAACCATTTGAAGTTAAATGGAGATTGAGTGAGGTGCACTATTTGCTAGATACTCCAGACAGAAAGAAATCTCACAGAGTGTGCCATGTAAATGTGCTGAAAATATATTTGGAGATGAAAGGAAAGCAAGAGGCGCATGTGTCATTGATTAGAACACAAAGTAAATAATCAAGTTCAGAGGATTGTGAATTGGGTATTCTTCAAATTTTATTGGGCAATGAGGAAGTTCTGAAAAATTGGATAAATTATTGAGTTACCTTCCAGTGGAATATCGAAAAGACCTGAGAAAGGTATTGTCATTGTCTGGGGAGATACGTGGAAATAAGCTACAATGTATTCATCAAATAATGCATGATGTTGATAGAGGAGATTCTGCTCCACTTAAGAAACTTCCTTATACATTTAGCCCTGTAAATTTGGCACAGCTTCAAAAGGAGGTTGAATGCGTTCTCAAGATGACATTATGGAAATGGGTTTCGAGCACTGGAGCTCACCCATACTAATGGAGCCAAACCAGGTAGTATCCAACAGTCATGTGTGGACTATCGCAAAATAAACGCAAACACAAATTCTGTTTTATTTCAGAGTCCACATTTGGAAGATTGTATTGAAAAAGTGGGACAAGCAACTTACATTTCTAAGTTGGATTTACTCAGAGGATACTGGCAGGTACATTTATTCAAAAAGAGAAGACAATTTCGGCTTTTGTAACACTGAATATAATGTACCAGTGTAAAGCCATGCCATTTGGTATGACAAAATGCTCCAGAGACATTTTAAAGACTAACCAATGCAGTCTTTTCTGGATTCCTGAACTGTGTGGTTCACACCAATGACCTAGTTATTCTTAGTCACACATGGATGAACATGTGAAACATTTATCAGAATCATCAGATCGATTTCGGGAGGCAGGCTTGGTGATGAACATGGCTAAATGCGAATTTGCCAAAACGGAAGTCACCTTCCTGGGCTATGTTATTGGACATGGACAGGTGGTGCCACGCAATGCAAAAATAAAGGTTATGGTGCGTTTCTGATACAATCAACTAAATCAGCAGTACTATGATTCCTGCGACTGAGTGCGTTTCATCGCAAATTCGTATAGCAATTTAGCAGTGTTGCTGCCCCACTCACTGAATTATGAAAGAAATGCAAGACTTCTCAATATAGGCAGACTGTCAAAACGAATTGGACAGGGGATAGCTATGTTAACCACAGCAACAGTATTAGCCACAACTAATGATGCAAAGCTATCCAAGATCGCTATCGATGTGTGCAATGTGGGTGTCGATGCTGTCCTCTTCGAAGATGACGAGAAGATAGAAAGCCCTATCAGTTATTCTTTTCCAGGAAGCTGAGCATTCATAACCAGAAATGCTTATAATTGAGAAGGAGACTTTGAGCTTGACATTCAACAATATTACCATCACTGAATTCTCCACTGTCAACATTCTTTGATTTACCATTGACCAGAGACTCAACTAGACTCACCACATAAACATGGGGACTACAATAGCAGGTTAGAGAGTAGGAATACTGCGGCGAGGTAACTCACCTCCTGACATCACAAAGCGTATTCACCATCTACAAGACGCAAGTCAAGAGTGTGATGGAATACTCTCCGCTTGCCTGGATTGGTTCAGCTCCAACAACCCGAAAGAAACTTGACACCATCCAGCACAAAACAAACCACTTGATTGGAGTACTGTGTAAAAGCAGTGTGCACTATCTACAAGATACACTGCAGAAATTCACCAGAGATCCTTTGACAGCAACTTTCAAACTCATGACCACTTCCACCTAGAAGGATAAAGAAACAGGTATTTGGGGACACCACCACTATCAAGGTCCCTCCAAGCCACACGCCATCCTGATTTGGAAATATACCATTGTTCCTTCAAAGTCATTGAGTCAAAATCGTGGCATTCCCTCCCTACCAGCATTGTGGGTCAACCCACAGCGATGGACTCTAACGATTCAAGAAGGCAGGTCACCAGCAACTTCTCAAGGGCAAACAGGGTTGGATTCTCAATACTGGCCAGCCAGCGATGATCATGTACCACAAATGAATTTATAACATATATTTATGACGCTAGTAATGTGTCTGAGACAATCAGATATACTGGTCATTACACAATAAAATATTTGGGGAAATTTAAGGGAAAACATATTCCGCACTGTTCCGATGGAGCTTATCATTTTAGCCATTAAATTTGAAATGTGTTCACGTGGCAGGGTGAAAAATCGTGATTGCCAACGCATTGTCGAGACTTGCTGAGAAAAGGAGGTATTCGGTGTTAGGAATAAGCAAACTGAAATAGGATATAGTAGCACATGTGTGCTTGGTTATAATCAACGCAATGTAGAAGTATTGTCGTGTACAACAGTGCAAGACGAATGGTATTTGTTGTGGTTCTGTTCGCCGAGCTGGAAATTGTTGTTGCAAACGTTTCGTCCCCTGTCTAGGTGACATCCTCAGTGCTTGGGAGCCTCCTGTGAAGCGCTTCTGTGGTGTTTCGTCCAGCATTTATAGTGGCCTGTCCCTGCCGCTTCCGGTTGTCAGTTTCAGCTGTCCACTGTAGTGGCCGGTATATTGGGTCCAGGTCGATGTGTTTGTTGATGGAGTTTGTGGATGAGTGTCATGCTTCTAGGAATTCCCTGGCTGTTCTTTGTTTGGCTTGCCCTATAATGGTAGTGTTGTCCCAGTCGAATTTATGTTGCTTGTCGTCTGCGTGTGTGGCTACTAGGGATAGCTGGTCGTGGCGTTTCGTGGCTAGTAGATGTTCATGGATGCGGATCGTTAGCTGTCTTCCTGTTTGTCCTATATAGTGTTTTGTGCAGTCCTTGCCTGGGATTTTGTACACTACATTAGTTTCGCTCATGCTGGATATCGGGTCCTACGTTCTGGTGAGTTGTTGTCTGAGAGTGGCTGTTGGTTTGTGTGCTGTTATAGAACATAGAACATAGAACAGAGAAGAATACAGCGCAGTACAGGCCCTTTGGCTCTCTATGTTGCGCCGATCCAAGCCCACCTAACCTACACTAGCCCACTATCCTCCATATGCCTATCCAATGCCCGCTTATATGCCCTGAAAGAGGGAGAGTCCACCACTGCTACTGGCAGTGAATTCCATGAACTCACGACTCGCTGAGTAAAGAACCTACCCCTAACCTCTGTCCTATACCTACCACACCTTAATTTAAAGCTATGCCCCCTCGTAATAGCTGACTCCATACGTGGAAAAAGGTTCTCACGGTCAACCCTATCTAAATCCCTAATCATCTTGTACACCTCTATCAAGTCACCCCTAAACCTTCTTTTCTCCAATGAAAACAATCCCAAGTGCCTCAGCCTTTCCTCATACGATCTTCCTACCATACCAGACAACATCCTGGTAAACCTCCTCTGCACCCGTTCCAGTGCCTCCACATCCTTCCTATAGTATGGCGACCAAAACTGCACACAATACTCCAGGTGCGGCCGCACCAGAGTCTTATACAACTGCAACATGATCTCAGGACTCCGGAACTCAATTCCTCTACCAATAAAAGCCAGTACGCCATATGCCTTCTTCACCACACTATTTACCTGGGTGGCAACTTTCAAAGATCTGTGTACATGGACACCAAGATCCCTCTGCTCATCCACACTACCAAGTATCCGACCTCCCTCCTCCACCGCTGCTCCCTCACCACCAGACACATGGAAGAAGAACGCCTCATCTTCCGCCTCGGAACACTCCAACCCCAGGGCATCAATGTGGACTTCAACAGCTTCCTCATTTCCCCTTCCCCCACCTCATCCTAGTTTCTAACCTCCAGCAACACGATCCCCTGACGTGTCCGGACTTGTCCGACCTGCCTAGCTCCTTTTCCACCTATCCACTCCACCCTCTCCTCCCTGACCTATCACCTTCATCTCCTTCCCCACTGACCTATTGTACTCTATGCTACTCTATCCCCACCCCCACCCTCCTCTAGCTTATCTCTCCACGCTTCAGGCTCTCTGCCTTTATTCCTGATGAAGGGCTTTTGCCCGAAACGTCGATTTTGCCTGTCCTCGGATGCTGCCTGAATTGCTGTGCTCTTCCAGCACCGCTGATCCAGAATCTTGTTTCCAGCATCTGCAGTCATTGTTTTTACCTCATTAGCCCAGTACCCCATCTTTTTGTTACTCTTAAAGACTTATGAGTCCTAGTGGTCGCAGTCGTCTGACTGTCAGTTCTGAAATGCTCCTGATGAATGGTAGTGTTGCTAGTCCTTTGGGTTGCGGCATGTCCTCGTTCCGTTGTCTTTCTCTTAGGCATCTGTTGATGAAATTGCGCGAGTATCTGTTTTTGGCGAATACCTATTACAGGTGTTCCTCTTCCTCTTTTTGCAGTTCTGGTGTGCTGCAGTGTGTTGTGGCCCTTTTGAATAATGTCTTGATGCAACTTCGTTTGTGTGTGTTGGGGTGGTTGCTTTCATAGTTCAGGACTTGGTCTGTGTGTGTGGCTTTCCTGTATACCTTTGTGGTGAATTCTCCGTTCTCTGTACCATCACGTCTAGGAATGGGAGTTGGTTATCCTTTTCTTCTTCTCTCGTGAATCGGATTCCTGTTAGTGTGGCGTTGATGATCCGGTGTGTTTTCTCTATTTCTGTGTTTTTAATGATTACAAAACATTAAAAACACAGGCGACTGACTGTGTGGAGTTTGCACATTCTCCCGTGTCTGCGTGGGTTTCCTCCGGGTGCTCCGGTTTCCTTCCATAGTCCAAAAATGTGCAGGTCAGGTGAATTGGCCATGCTAAAATTGCCCGTAGTGTTAGGTTAGGGGTATGGGTGGGTTGCGCTTCGCCAGGTCGGTGTGGACTTGTTGGGCCAAAGGGCCTGTTTCCACACTGTAATGTAATGTAATCTAATCTAAAAAAACAAAGGTATCATCAACATATCTGACCCAGAGTTTGGGTTGAATTTGTGGTAAGACTGTTTGTTCTAACCTTTGCATTACTGCTTCTGCTATGAGTCCAGAGATCGGTGAGCCCATGGGTGTTCCGTTGATTTGTTCATATATCTGGTTGTTGAATGTGAAGTGTGTTGTGAGGCACAAGTCCAGTAGTTTAAGTATCCCGTCTTTGTTGATAGGTTCAACGTCCTGTTGTCTGTTCTGTATGTCCAGCAGGTTGGCTATTCTTTCTCTGGCTAGGGTTTTGTCAATAGAGGTGAACAGTGCCGTTTCGTCGAATGAGACCATAGTTTCTTCCTTGTCTATGTGTATATTTCTGATGATGTCCAGAATTCCTGTGTTGATTGTATAGAGTGTCTGGATTCGCTGATCAGGTGTTTCAGTTTCTGCTGTAGTTCTTTGGCCAGTTTGTGTGATGGTGTCCCTGGTAGTGATACTATGAGTGGGATGTCTGGTTTTTGCACTTTAGGTAGTCCATAGAATCTGGGAGTGTTGTTGCTTTCAGGTTTCTTTCTTTGTAGGTCCGACCTGGTTATCTGTCCGTTTTTTGTAGATTCCTCAGTGTGTTATTTATCCTATTGGTGAGCTGTGGGGTGGGGTCAAACTCCCTCTTTTCGTAGGTGTTGGTATCTGCAAGTAGTTGTTGTGCTTTTTGGGTGTACTCTGCTTTGTACAGGATGACCGTCATTCTGCCTTCGTCTACTGGTAGTATGATTATGTTCTTATCGTTTCTTAGTGATTTTAGTGCTTCCCTCTCCTTGGTGTTGAGGTTATGTGTTTGTCTTTTCCTTGTTATCAGAGGTACGATACTTTGCCTCACTGTTTGTTGTGTCTCATCTGTCAGTCCATTGTTCCTGAGTGTGCATTGTGGTGCTGCTAGGAAGTCTGCTGTCTTGGCGTCCCTGTGGTTGTAGTTGAGTCCCTTGGCCAGTATTGTTCTTTCCGTGTCTGTGAGCTGTCTGGGAGAGGTTTTTAACCCAGGTGTGTGTTGTAGTGTCCTCATTGTTGTGTGTTAGTTTGGCCATTTTTTCTTTTAGTGCCGTTTTTTTGCGGTGTGTGGTCCTGTTCTGTCTTATAAATACTAATGGTATTTATAATGGCGCCATTTTTGTAATGCGACACTTCTTTATTTTATGTGACGATGCTGCCCTCTCAACAAGGTTGTATTGTAATTGAATCTTTTTAAGATGAATTGTAAAATCAGTGGTGGAGAAATGCGAACAATCACTGCCTAGTTTATAATCCATAGAGGCTTTTAGGTTTTATTTTAAACAGTTGTACAATGAAAGGGGTGTGGCGAGCACTCCAGTTAAAGTTTTTTTAAATTCGATTGGTTTAGTTTTAGTAGGCAGTACAAACCTGCTTGGAACTGGGAGAAGCAGTGACAGTGAAAAGAGGTTCCATTCTTCAACAGAGGTTTGTCCGAACGTTATCACTGAAGTCTCCTACCTGCAAGAACCTTTGCGATGGGGTATTTTATGGGATGTTGCAGAGATTGTAACATCGTGTCTATTGGGTTATAAAATTAGTTAACTTATACTAAATTTTATTTACTTTTGTTGCTGGTTCAAAGAACATAGAACGTAGAACGTAGAGCAGAGAACAGTATAACACAGTGCAGGCTCTTCAGCCACAGATGTCGAGCCGACCTTTCATCCTACTCTGCGATTACGCAAGTCTCCGTATCTTTCATTTTACTATCATCCATGTGATTATCCAAGAGTCGCTTAAGTTTCCCTAATGTATTTGACTCTGTTATAACTGCTGGCAGTGCGTTCCACGCACCCACCACTCTCTGTGTAACGAATGAACCTCTGAAATTTCACCTAAATCACGAATCGTCCTCCAGTCACGCTAAAATTATGACCCCCGTGATAGCCATTTCTGCCCTGGGAAGTAATCTCTGATTATTCACTCTATCCATGCCTCTCATCACCTTGTGCACATCTATCAAGTCTCATCTCAACCTTCTACCCTCCAATGAGGAAAAGACATAGCTCTTTCAATCTTTCTTTATAAGGCATGCTCTCGAATTCAGGCTCCATGCTGGTAATTCTCCTCTGCACCCTCCCTAACGCTTGCACATACTTCCAGTATTGAGGCCAACAGAACTGTACACAGTGTTCCAAGTGTCTTAGAACCAGGATTATAACATAGCTGCACTGATCTTGAACTCAAACTCCCTGCTCATGAAAACCAACATATCATTCGCTCTTACTAAAATCCATGTACACAACATTCACTGTTCTACTTTCACAAGTGTCTTTTTTCACATCCTCAAAGAATTTAACATGTCTTTTGAGGAATCACCTGTCCGTTGCAAGTCATGCTAACTCTTTCTAATCAGATTATGTTTTTTCATGTATTCATAAAGCTTGTCTCTCAGGATCGAATAATATTCTTACCACAGACGTAAGTCTGACTGGTCTGTAATTCCCAAATTATCCCTGTCCCCTGAACAAGGTAATCACATTTGCCAGTGGATAGTTGAGAGCACAAAGTTCATCGCCAATGGCACAGCAACCTCTTCCCTCGCTTCCCGTATTAACCTTGGGCATATCCCAACTGGCCCTGTGGACATATCTATTCTTACATTTTACAAGATTTTCAGCACTTCTTTCTGATTAACACCAAACAGTTCGAGCGTATCAGCCTATTTCATGCAGTCCTCAGAAATGTCAAAGTCCCTCTCAGTCGTGAATACTGAAGCAGAGTATTCATTAAGGAACTTCCCTAATTCCTCCAATTCCAGGCAAATGTTCCATTCACTCTCCACGATCAGCCCTACCCACATTCTGGCCATCCTGTTGTTCCTAACCAAAGTATAGAATGCCTAAGGCTTTTCCTTAATCCGATACACTAAACCTTTTCATGCCCTTTTCTAACTCTCCTCGTTCCATTCGTCAGTTCTTTCCTGACTACCTTGTTACACTTTAGAACCCGACTCATACTTGCCTCCTCAAACTCAAGTAAGCTTATTTCTTCCTCGTGACCAGATGTTCCACGTCCCTTGTAACCCACGGTTCCTTGACGCTGCCCCATGTGGGACAAGCCTTGCCTCAGTGGGACAAACCTGTCCAGCACTATCAGCAAGTACCTCCGAAACAACCACCACATTTCTGTCGGGTACTTCCATGAGAATATTTGTTCCCACTTTAGACACACTAGTTTCTGCCTAACAGCATGGTGATTAGCCTCATCCCAATTAATTATTTTCCCATAGCATCTGCTCCTATCCCTCTTCATAACTAAATTAAAGGTCATTAGTTGTGATCACTTTGACTGAAATGGTTTTCCACCGAGAGATATGACACCTGACGTAATTCTTTTCCAAGCTCCAAATCCAATTCGGCCTCCCCTCTCGTCGTCCTGACTGCATATTAAATCAGGATTCCTTCCCAGCCACACCTGGAAAAATCTGCTCCATTCAACTATTTGAGCTCAGGAGCTTGCAATGAATGTTAGGGAAGTAAACGTCACCCGTGACAACAATGTTTTTTTAATTAGATTACTTACAGTGTGGTGACAGGTCCTTCGGCCCAACAAGTGCACACCGACCCTCCGAAGAGCAACCCACTCAGACCCATTCCACTGCATTTACCCCTTCACCTAACACTACGGGAAATTTAGCACGGCCAAGTCACTGAACCTGCACACGTTTGGTCTGTGGGAGGACACCGGAGCACACCCACGTAGACACAGGGAGAATGTGCAAACTCCACACAGGCAATTGCCCGAGGTAGGAACTGAACCCTGGTCTCAGACGCTGTGAGATAGCAGTACTAACCACTGGGCTACCGTGCCTGCTGCATCGGTCCAAAATCTACTTCGTTCCAAAATCTGCATTTCAGTTTGCGACTCTGTATATCTGTGCGAGTTTGAGAAGATCTGTAGCACAGGTTGAGGTTTTGGATGTAGGTTTGCTCGCTGAGCTTGAAGGTTCATTTCCAGTACATCTTTGTTAGCGGGGTCCGGTAGAAAACTTACACGATCTTGTTTCTTGAGGACTTCTTTAATTTTCAATTTAATCCTAGGCACATCAAAATCGTAATTACCTGAATTTGATTCCTCAGTCTGAGTGGCAGTGCCTGTTTCTCTGGAATCTTTTCCCTGTCATAATAATGTTTCAGTTTGTTCATGCGACACGCTGTTTCTTTTTCTGATTGGCAATGTTTACTAGGTAATTCACCTGACTTCTTCTCAATCTGATATGGAGCGACAAACATTGCTTTGAAGGGATATTCTACCACCAATTACAGCAACAAAGCCTGATTCCTACGGGTAAAAGTATGAATTTTAGATTTATTCTCTGTTTCTTTCTTAATTAGGTGCTGTGCCATTTTCAAATATTGTCGAGCTAATTCACTTACTCTGTCTAAACATTCTCTCATCTCAGATTAAAAATTAACTGTGAGATCTCTAGCATCAGATCTATCTAATTTTCCATAATTAATTGGAAAGGCCCTCTTACTTCATTGCCTAATATCAATAGAGTAAACAGAGTCGATTCATTTGGAGCATCTGTAACATCAAGTCATACCAAAGGGATATTCTTATCATAGTCATTTGAGTCATACTTGCTATAACATCTCCGATATGTCTTCAGATTCTGGCGCCACATTTCCAACGATTCCTGAGATGGTACGCATTTGATTTAAAGTGTTTGATGTCTCAACTATCAATGACCACCGCAAATAATTTGGCATTCCAAAGGACCCATGGTTTAGCTGAATAGCTCTCAGTAATTTATGATAAGTAATGAAAGCAAGCGACTCCCCCACAACCTTTTTTGCCTTGATATTCTGTATTGGAATCGCCTTGGGAAAACCCTTAAATACATCCATTACGTTTCGCAAATAATGGTTCCCACATTCTGTTTTTACAAGGGGACATACAAAATCAATTGTAACCCATGTAAAAACTTCCTCAAATGGGGGAATTTGCGGCAAAGGCGCTGGTTTTATCACTCCCTATGGCTTTCCTAACATCTGACTCATGAGACAGGCATGGCATAATTCAACCAGTTTTACATAATCCAGGCTAGCACAAATGCTGCTGTTTCTTGGCCTGAGACTTTCTAACTGCTGTATGATCACCCACAGGTAATTCATGTGCTACTGCAACAATTTCTATCTGCATTCAACCGGCAACAAAATCTGATGAACTAATTTCTCAACTGCACTAGCCTGCCAAGATCTGCAGTTCCACTTTAGGCTTAAATCCTTAAGGTAATAGAGTTATGGAATGCATTCTGATTCCTTTTCCGAGTAGGTTTTATGATATTATTCCTTTGTAGACTCATCTTTGTTGTTGTAACTCCATTAATATTTCAGAACTAAACAGCTCCAGCTGCTTGCATTTTATTTTTGTCAGTTCATCAAGCAGATTGTCAGCTAACTGAACCTCAACTCCTTCATCTTTCTCTTTTGTCTTACTTTCTTGATTTAACTTATGGCTGTGGAATCTTGTCACCACACAGTCTCTAAACTTTACGTGGTATTGTTCTTTTAACTCCTTAGTTCCGTTGATTTCTTTCAGCTTCCCCACTGATCTGGGCAACACGCTTGCATGCGAACCAGCTATATCGTGGCCAAGAATAAACTGAATTCCTAGAATAGCCATCGTATCCATCAGTCCCATTATCATATCCTTAGTCTTGTTTGGACTTTCTAGGCGAAACTCTGCACAGGGGAACACGAATCCTCTCTCCATTTGTATCTCAAATTACCACACTCACGGGCAATGTATCAGAAGGAGTGCAAATATTTTCATTTCTTATTATGAGAGACACACTATCTCCCGTATCTCTCAAGACTTTATTTTCTTTAGCTACTCCCCGTGTTGAACCTGAATATAACTTAGCCACACAGGCGAAGTATTTGAAAAGATCTGGCGCTATTTTACTACTCAACCCGTGACTAGACTGGCACTCTCCTACTGCTCATCGACTTCTCTTGGGAATTCCTTCACTACCTTAAGTAGTCCGAACAGATTTAGCTCTTTTGCCAAATCCTTTTTCCTGGTACCTTTCTTAAACACGAGCACTGTGACTTTGTATGTCCCACCTCATTGCAGCGGAAGCCGACTGAGGACTTTCAAGATTTTCCAACCTCTTTGGTTAAGTTTGACACATGTGGTTAAATTGCTCCTATGGTGCTCTACTGTTTGCCTTCCATGGAAGGATCTATGCCTTTTCCAATTTCTATACCTCACGGCTTGAAAATGCTATGGGAAGCAAGATTTCAATTTATGCACTAATGTGTATTCAAACGCTATTTTTGCATCTTTTCTCACTTTTTAACTTCCTGTACCTCAAAATGAGTTCATGTCAGTTCTGAAAAGTTGTTTCTATTCTCCTCTAGCAGAATAATATTTCTAAGAGTTTCGTATGCCTTTTCTAACTTGAATGGTCTCACTCATTTTTGAAGTTATTCTGTTTAATTCTTTCAAACGTGATCTAAATCTGACCTGGTTCCTTCCTTAAATTTCTGATCTTTTCTCTATTTGCTTATGGTGCCAACTTGTAGTCACTGAAAATTGTGCTTTTTACTTCTTCATATTCTCCTGATGCCACCTCAGACAGAGCTTTAAACACCTCAATTACCTTGCCTATCAGCTTGGTCTGAGTTAACGTTACCCATTCATTCTTTGGCCAGCTCATCTGTTTAGCCAATTGCGTAAAGGAAAGGAAAAGGTCTACTAAAACTTTTTTCATTAAATTTTGCAAATATTTGATCATATTTGTATATATCCATAAAAGATTGTTGGCCAAGATGTGTTTTCTCATCATCACAATCCTCCTAACAATGTTTACCTTCTAACTTCACATCAATCGTTTTGAGCCAACTTCCCTCTCTAATGGCCAACTTCTGAATGTCAAACTCTTTCTCTCTTTCTTCATTTCCTCTATTTCTTTTCCCCTTCATCTTCGAGGAGTTTCCTCTTCTTTTCATTTTGTTCTGCATAGCGATACTTTCCTTTTCCCTTTCCTTTGCATTTATTTGAATTCCAGCTGCTTTCGATACCTTTCCTTTTAAAACAGTGTCATCTGCAATTGAATTCCCGCCATTTCCTCAGAATTCGTTGACGTTTCCAGCAAACTTAAATCGAGCTATTGCTGTAACTACCTCTTCATTTCTCACAGACGAAGGAAACCCCAACTCCAGCTTGTCTGCCAATTTCAACACTTTTGCCTTGCTCACCTTATTTTTTTAAACACACACACAAAATCTTAGTGACTTAAAGAGCAATATCCCCATTTTTGATTTAACCAACAACAAGCAACCTAAATTAAACAGATATTCTACTTCCCGTCTGAGGTTATCCAAAGATCTGAGACGTTAGTCACCACGTCTGTTTAAATTTACTGGGACCTTTCGTACCCTCATTCTGTTCAAAACTGTGCAAATCCCTCCCTTTGAGTACAACAAACCTCAACCCAAATACAGAACGATCCCGACAAGAGCCTCCTAACTGCTATAAAGTGGAGTTTGACACCCCTCTGTGAACTAAAACCGGAACACTAAAAGTGGAGCAATTCAACCCACAATCAGTGAGCGCATTGTGTAAAGTGGTGTGGCCTGCTTTTCGTTAACTTCTTGTGGTTAAACAAACTAAATTTCGGACATTCACTGAATCTGTTCAAATTACAGCCAGGCAACTTGTGTTCCAAAATGTTCTATACTTTTTCTTTCTGTTCTTTTATCAAGAATGTTAACCAGTTGCGCCGTTGGTACCGTTGTTATGTCGATGTGGCTTTCTCTATGTCTTAAGTCAGACTTTGAAAATCAACTATTTTCTCTTGAGAA
Organism: Chiloscyllium plagiosum; assembly: GCF_037043375.1. Lineage (NCBI taxonomy): Eukaryota > Metazoa > Chordata > Chondrichthyes > Orectolobiformes > Hemiscylliidae > Chiloscyllium > Chiloscyllium plagiosum. The sequence continues at coordinate 23,577,788 of NW_028270165.1, forward strand.
CTACGGACTGTTAGCTCTCGCGGATGTCAAGCATTTCGAGGGTCTACTGGGTTCAGGAATGACTCCGTGAATGTTCTAGAGTATGTCAATATATTGAAGGAGGAAGTGTTGATTATCCTAAGTTGCATTATGGTAGAAAAGTCTCCTGGGCAAGTTGGGATCTATCCCAGGTTATAAGATAGGCATGGGAAGAAATAACTCGAGTTTTAGCATATATCTTCACATTCTCTTTGACCACAGGCGAGGTTCCAGAGGATTCGAGATTTTGCAATTTTGTTCTGTTGTTGAAGATCGGAAACAGGTATAATGCATGAAATTAAAGGCTGCGGAGCCTCACGCCTCTGGTGGTGAATTTCTTAGAGAAGTTACTGAGGGATAACGCATGTACTATTGGAAGATGGAATAGCTAGTCACAGGCTGCATGGTTTTGTCCGGGAAGATCATGTCTCACCAATCAGTCTCACCACACGGATCATTCTTTAGTCCTCTGTTGTTTATAGTCGATATAAATGATCTGGAGGAAAATGTGGCTGGCCTAATTAGTAAGTTTACAGATGACACGAAGATCGCTGTAGTTGCTAATAGTGATGATTGCGAAAAAATAGAATCGAATATATATATTGCCGACTTAGTTACAGAAATGGCAGGTGAAGTTTAATCCAGATAAGTGAGAATTGATTCACTTTAGAAGATCAAATTTAAGGTTTGAATTATACTTCAAATGGCAGAACTCTTAGGAGCACTAACATACAGGCGAATCTGGGCGTGCAGGTCCCCAGTTTCCTAGAAATGGGTATGAAGGCATATGGCATGCTTACATTCATTGGCCGGGACATGGAGTACAAAATTTGGCAAACTATGTTGTAGTTGTATAAAACAGGTATAAGGCCTCATTGGAGCTATTGTGTGCAATCTTTGTTCGCTACACCACCAGAAGGAAGTTTAAACTTTGGAGAGAATGCCAAGCACACTCACGAAGATGTTGCGTGGTCACAAGAACATTGGCTATGAGGAAAAGTTAAAACATCCATGGTTATTCTTACTGGAAAAAAACGGCGATTTGGAGGAGACCTAATGGACGTCCATAAAATTATGTGAGGCATACATATGATGGCTTGTCAGAGGCCTTTTTTCTCCCACGGTTGAAATTTGGATTTCAAAGGGACACAGACTCAAAGTGAGGGGGGAAGTTTAAGGGAAATAAAGTCGCAGAGTAACAGAGACGCACAGCACAGAAACAGACCCTTTGGTCCAACTTGTCCATGTCGACCAGATTTGCAAATCTAATCTACTGCCAGTTTCCAACGCGTGGTCCATATTCCTCTAAAATCTTCCTGTTCATATACTCATCCGAATTCCTTTTTAAAGTTGAAAATTTATCAGCCTCTACCACTTCCTCTGGTAGCTCATTCCATACAACCACGACCCTCTGCGTGAAAGAGTTTCCACTTTGATCCTTTTAAACCTTTCCCCTCTCTAGGCAGAGAGTGGCAGGGGCCGAGAATGCAAAGTCAGAAGAGCTGGTAGAAGCAAACAGGTTAGTAATATTTAAGACACATGGGATCTTTTAATAAAAAGGGACAGAACACAGGTGGAATAATAAGAAGTTCTTATTTATTTAGGCAATGCTGATTGGCAGAGGCTCGGATGGCCGAAAGGTTTATTCCTGTACTTCTCTTTTGTTCCTTTGTTATTTGTTCTCTGTCCAACTACCTGCTTCAGTACTTTTTACAATTGCATTGTTCCTATTCTGACGACATTGACACTATAAAAGGTTCTTTTATCCTTGTTTTTGTTCAAGCGAGGTCGTAAATGCTGAGGTCCGAAATGCTCATAAAGTGTATGAAAACTGTGTACCAAATGGGTTATGAATGTTGATTGAGTCTCCTTGTCCATTATTCTTCTTGAGACAATGCAAACGTCTGTCTTTTTTCTCCTCACGGTACTGAGTCTAGTCTGTGAAAAACTGATATTTGGCAAGAATTCACAACTCTCTGCTGGTTTCCTATAGAGGTTAATTAATTATCAAGCTCTGTTTATCTGTTGCTGTTCACCAATTAATGCAGACAGGTTAATATTGGGCACTCGCGGTTGCTGGCTGAAATGGGTGAAAAAATGACTAAGTTTCAGGAAGCGCTAAGCATGTGTGAATGCTAATTGAGTCCACCTAGACCTTGACATAAATCAGATGTTTGATTCAAGTGAAATGTTAGAGACAGAAATGGGTGTTTCCCTTGTCCTAACATTCAATGACATAATGAAAAGAATCATCATGATTGAGTAAGCCAACTGTGTGGAGATTTCAAATCGAGAGTTTTTGTAGTTCTCCCAGACCACAGTGAAGTGTACACGACTTAGTTACAAAGCTGCTAACAAACTGGAGAAAACCTGGAAACGAGTTGCAAAACAAACATATTTATTAACAATGCGACAAAATTTATATTTTATATATATAGAAAGCATATTAGAAATTGAAAAAAATTAAACATTTAAAGTGAAATTCTGTATATCATGAACAAAGAGAGATGGTATAGCAATATGTGGTGCAGCTATTGTACGATTTTCGAACATTAAGCATTTTTTATAAAAAAAACGCTCCACGGATATTTAAACCCTTTCAGTAACTCGGCTCTGAATACATTTTGTGTCCCGGCGTAAATAAATGGGTTGACACAGGAACTCAGCAACTGAAGCATGAATCCGCTCTGTTGGAGTATAAACGTGGAATTACTAAGATCAGGAAATGAAGGGTAAGTAAGTTTCGTTATTCGAATATAGGCTATCGTTATAAAATACAACACGTTTAGCGTGATAAAACTGCCTGAGATGCCAAAAAGTAAAACAATAGACTTTCTGCGCTTTTCCATCTCTGAATCAACCTGATTTTCTCCATTGCTGTGAGATCGAAATCTTCTGCGAGCTGTATTGGCCACTAGAATCTGTTGGACGGTTAGAGCGTTGAATAGTAAAATCAGGATGAATGGGAGAATTGGGCTTAAAATTATACGAATCCAGTCATATGCAGCCCATAAAGGTGATTCATAAACTGAGAGTTTTAGGCTACAGAACCAGGGTACATTGTCAATTACATAGGAAGGTTCATAATAAAAATATGTGAAGCCGTTATTTACACAGGACAGCACGAACACAGTTCCAATTGCCCGTGCTGCCACCTTCTGGGTGCAATACTTTAATTTCAGCTTCTGGCAAGAAATTGTCACAAGTCGACCAAAAGTGAATGGGACCATTAACCAGATAGAACTGTCCATGACTGCATAATTTATAGCAGCACGAAAACTGCAAATTGGTGTAATAGACAGGAAACTGTTTGGTAAATAAATTCCAGCGATTCGGTTCATAATTACTGTCGTGACAATAACCAGGAGATCCGTCACTGCCATGGACACAAGGTAATAAATAATGCACCCAGAAAGACCGCATCTATTTCGAGACAGGACGACAATCACCGACATGTTAGCTGTAATAGGGAGAAATAGAGAAATATCGATGCAAGAAGCAGGGAAAACAGTGAAGTTAACATTAATATAATTAAAATTGCTAAAGTCAGCGAATGCATAAATTTGGAAAACTGTGTCAATGGTTGTAAGATTGCAATTAATCATAAAATTACGTTCTGCCTTTAGTTCTCTCATGCAAATTGAAAGTACATCCGTTGATTGTCATAGGATTACAAATACATCAAATGACAGCAAATGAATAACAGCATGAAATCGGCTTTTCTCCAAAATTAGTACAGGAACATCAAAACGGATTGAAAAGAAATAAAACAAATAGTGAAAGAATGGAAAGGCAGATCCACGGAAGGTTAGTGTCCACATTAGCAACATTTGAACACAGTTCCAATTGCCCTTGCTGCCACCTTCTGGGTGCAGTACTTTATTTTCAGCTTCCAGCAAGAAATTGTCACAAGTTGATCAAAAGTGAATGGGACCATTAACCAGATAGAACTGTCCATGACTGCATAATTTATAGCAGCACGAAACCTGCAAATTGCTGTAATAGACAGGAAACTGGGAAATAAACTCCACTAAAATTTAAATGATCATATTTATCATGTCGTGATTCGACGATATTTTAAAAACCTGCTTCAAGAAAGGACACAATTTATGGAACTTTGTTGAACACGGAAAGAGAAGAAAAGATTGGAAGAGGATCTCAGATATTGTCATCTCCTTGGATCTCAATCACAGTGCTCAACAATACAGAATCTTCAGCTGCAGTGAGTGTGGAAGTGGAGACTTGAGGTAAAGCAGAATCTTTTGGAGATTGAGAACATAAATACTGTTCTGGAGGAAATACTGACAAGTAGCGGTCATCAAGTAAAAATAATAACAATAGATCTGTTGTACCTATCAACAGCCTAATGCTTCGTAAAAACGTTTGAACATATTTTTCAATAAAATTAGTCGAAATTCTTCATTTGCTCGATCTTGTAAATTAATGAATGATTTATGGGAATTTCTCCATCTACGTGAAAAACCGGTGCTACCATAGATCTATACTGACATCATGAATTTAGTGTGATAATTCACAGAAGCATATAGTTGCACTTAAACATTAAACACAGCGATAACAATAGAATAATTCAACCGCAGAGTATAGACAGGAAGATTATATCACCATAGCAATTACTTAGCAGCTCATCAACAATATCATTTCCAAAGCATAAATAATATTGAATTTCACTGTGGTAATTGAATTATTATTTACCTTACAATGAAAATGTAAAAACACAAAGTATCAACATTAACTTCCTCTGTTTTTTAGCGGATGTTTTTGGAGAATTTCTATAATTAATTTAATGCAAATATAAATGGTACATTAACACAATAAATGCAGTCACTCTGTTGATCATTTTTCTTTTCAGATTTGAGCGATAATACCATGAAATATGTTACAAATTAGACAATATCAGGTCATTATTCAACAAGCCTATTTGTAAACACTAACTTTCAGAGTGCTGTTCATTCATCACGTGATGAAAGAGCAGCGTGCTGAAAGCTAGTGCTATCAAATAAATCTTTTGGATTGTAACCTGGTGTTGTGATATTTTTCATATTGACACCGCAGTCCAACACCACCGTCCCTCAATCATGACCATGGAAATAGCAACACTCGGTTAATGAATGAAAGAAAAAATGGTTTTAATACTACACAGTCGACGCAGATAGTAATATTCGTTCATTTTGGAAAGTCTATACCACATGGAATGAATATCTTTTCCTGGCGCAGGGAACATTTTATCCCTGCAGCTAAGAAAACTATAACGCAGAGTTGTTATTTTCAAATGAGAGAATTAACAAATTTAGTACGCATTTTACGCAGATTTTTTCATTTCTTTACCTGGAGCCCCGATGATTGCAAGCACGAGATAATAAATGGCAAATGGTAGTCCTCTCAGTGCCTCATGCATTTCTATTAAAATCTTGGGAAGACCGTTGCACCTCACAGAGAAGTTGTGGCTTTCATAACTGTTGTCAGGCAACTGGGAGACAATTAGTTGATTAGAATGTTTTGAACAAATGAAGCCGGTAGTTAAAAAACACATCATTGCACATGGTACCCCGATGAAGGTAACTTTTTGTTAAAAATAAATATTTTCTCGAGAGATGGCATGATTAAAACTGTGGAATGCATATGCCAAGTTGACGAGTGACAGGCCTAAAAAGGCAAAGCTGCTTTCAGTGTGAAATTGTTAAATTTAGCACAGTTACATTTGAGTCATGGAGTCGAAGAGTCGTTTATCATGGAAATAAAATATTTAGATCCCCACTATTACATATAGACCATGCTCCGAATCTAAAATAATCCCACTTATCAAGTTATGTCCACCCACCACTTCTCCTCTCACCTTTAAAACATGCTCCCTATTTTGATCTCCTTCATCCTCTGGAAAAACCCAATCTATTAGCCTCATCTTTGCCCTACATGGTTTTAATACACCTGTATATGTCCACCCCCCAAACTGAAGGGAATGACGTCTTAGTGTATGCAGTGTATCTTTATAACTCAAACACTGCATCCCTGGTACCATTCTGCGAAATATTTTCTGAATCCATCCATTATAATGATATAATTTGGAGTACTGTGTCCAGTTCTGGTCGCCCTATTATAGGAAAGATGTGGATGCTTTGGAGAATGTTAGGAGGAGGTTTATCGGGATCCTGCCTGGACTGGAGGGCTTATCTTATGAAGAGAGGTTGACTGACCTCAGACCTTTTTCATTGGAGAAAAGGAGGAGGAGAGTGGACCTAATTGAGCTATATAAGGTAATGAGAGGCATAGATAGAGTCGATAGCCAGAGACTATTTCACAGGGCAGAAATGACTAACAGGAGGGGTCATAGTTTTAAGCTGGTTGGAGGAAAGTACAGAGGGGATATCAGAGGTAGGTTCTTTACACAGAGAGTTGTGAGAGCATGGAATGCGTTGCCAGCAGTAGTTGTGGAAGCAAGGTCATTGGGGACATTTAAGAGACTACTGGACATGCATATGGTCACAGAAGTTTGAGAGTGCATACATGAGGATCAGTGGTCGGCACAACATCGTGGGCTGAAGGGCCTGTTCTGTGCTGTACTGTTCTATGTTCTATGATTTCTTTCACAGGGCAACCAGATCTCACACAGTACTCTGGAAAAAAAAACCTCTCCAATCTCCTGTCCAACCTCAATATGACATCCTGATTTTATACTCAAATGTGTGAGCATGAAGGCATGCTGAATGTCTACCTGTGAGGCCAATTTCAAAGAGCAGTTGTCTCTCAATTCTAAAAAAATATTTTTATAATCCATTCACCATTTGCTAATCTAGTGACCTGGTATAGTTCCACTTGATAATTATGCTTGTCAGTTCTTGATTAGTGCCACTCCATTTATTATGAAAATTACTCATACGCGTATGTTCCCATTTTGTTCAGCAGAATTCAGCAGATGGTTGCTCATGTTGTTCCCCTGTACAAGAAGGGTAGTAGAGATATTCTAGGTATCTACAGACAAGTGAGCCTAACGTCAGTGGTGGGAACGTCGATGGCGAAGGTACTGAGGGATAAACATCTATTTAGATTTGGAAAAGCATGGGTTTATCAGTGATAGGCAACATGATTTTGTATGGGAGAGATCGTGCCGTACCAACTTAATAGAGTTCTTTGAGGAAGTGACCAAGTTGATAAATGAAGGAAGGGCTGTAGATGTCTTATACATCGACTTTAGTAAGGCGTTTGATAAGGATCCCCATTGTAGACTAATGGAGAAAGTGAACTCACATGGTGTGCACGGTGTTCTAGCTAGGTGCATAAAGAACAGGTTGAGCAACAGAAGACAGAGAGTAGTAGTTGAAGGAAGTTTCTCGAAATGGAGAAAGGTGACCAGTAGTGTTCCACAGGGATCAGTGCTGGGGCCAATGTGGTTTGTGTATACACAAATAATCTGGAAAGGGGCACTGTTGGTATGATCAGCAAGCTTGCAGATGACACGAAGATTGATGAAGTAGCAGAAAGCATAGGGGACTGTCAAAGAATATATGAGAATATAGATAGACTGGAGAGTTGGGTGGAGAAGTGGCAGATGGCGTTCAATTCAGGCAGATGTGAGGTGATGTATCTTGGCAAGTCTAGTTCTCGAGCGAATTATATAGAAAACGGAAGAGCCTTGGGAAAAGTTGATGAGCAGAGAGATCTGGGAGTTCAGGTCCATTGTACCCCGAAGGTTGCTGTACAGATGGATAACGTCGTCAAAAAGGCATATGGTATGCTTGTCTTCATCGGACAGGGTATTTATTATATTTTGTGGGCGGCACGGTGGCACAGTGGTTAGCACTGCTGCCTCACAACGCCAGAGACCGGGTTCATTTCCCGCCTCAGGCGACTGACTGTGTGGAGTTTGCACGTTCTCCCCGTGTCTGCGTGGGTTTCCTCCGAGTGCTCCGGTTTCCTCCCACAGTCCAAAGATGTGCAGATCAGGTGAATTGGCCATGTTAATTTGCCCGTAGTGTTAGGTAAGGGGTAAATGTTGGGGTCTGGGAGGGTTACTCTTCGGCGGGGCGGTGTGGACTTGTTGGGCCGAAGGGCCTGTTTCCACACTGTAATGTAATGTAATGTAAAAAAAAGCGGGAAGCTCATGTTAAATTCGTCCAAGACTGCATTTAGAATACTTTGTACAGTTCTGATCTTGTGTAACGACTCACTTTTAGCTGTTTGGTTAACTAACAGCTTCTAATATAATACTTTCACATAATACACACAAATGATTCCCATCATACTTAGAATGTTTCTCGTGACAGAAGTCATTTCATGCCTTTCGCAGATTGTTTATTTGTAAATGCTGTCATCTGGAGAGCAGCATGGCACTGAAAGCGCGATATATTTCGGTTTTCAATGAGAGGACAACTTAATATTTCTCAGAAGTAAGAG